>NW_012104299.1:793594-797725 GCF_000951045.1 Mandrillus leucophaeus
GATTCTCCTGCCTCAGCCTCCTGAGTAGTTGGGATTACAGGCGCACACCACCATGCCTGGCTTTTGTATTTTTAGTAGAGACGGGATTTCACCATGTTGGTCAGGCTGATCTCGAACTCCTGATCTTGTGATCCGCCCACCTCAGCCTCCCACTGTGCTGGGATTACAGGCGTAAGCCATTGTGCCCAGCCACATTATTTATATACCTTTTAAGCCAGGTGACATAATCTGAGTTGAAATGTGGTTATTCGGTCTTATGACCTCCTACTATCTCATACATTTTTGGAGGGCGGAGACTTATCTTTTTTCTCACAAGCCCAGAATCTTTGTTGTAGTTAGAACTATTTGGGGTTACCCATCAGTTCCGTCCTCTGAGAAAATAACCCAAATCCCTCTCCCCAAAGTGCAAAGATGAGCTAAAAAAGTCATGTTTATACAATAGGAGGCCCAATCTCTTGGCCATATCTCATTGGACTAATTGTGCTTACTTGATTCAAATTAGACTACTCAGTTTCACTCTCCGTAGCAAGAGATTTATATTCAGAAAAGTTAGTCTTCCGGGTTTCTTGACTGGAAGCTTTGAGCATAGGGTGGCCATATTCTACCACATGTGCAGAGAAAAGCACGAAAACTATGTGCATTCATTTGGTGATTCAATGACATTTATGGATTGTCTCTATGTGCTAGGTACACTGTAAGGTGCTGTCTGTGCAATGGTGAATCTAACAGGTATCGTCTTCATTCTTTTGGAAACTATAGACATTTTTAAAAGATTACACCTGGGTTGGGTGCAGGTGGCTCACACCTGTAATCCCAGGATTTTGGGAGGCTGAGGTGGGTGGATCACTTGAGGTCAGGAGTTTGAGATCAGCCCGGCCAACATGGTGAAATCCCATCTCTACCAAAAATATAACAAATTAGCTAGGCGTAGTGGCATGAGCCTATAATCCCAGCTACCCTGAAGGCTGAGGCAGGAGAATTGCTTGAACCTGGGAGGCGGAGGTTGCAGTGAGCTGAGATTGCACTGCTGCACTCCGGTCTGGATGACAGAGTGAGACTCCGTGTCAGATAGATAAATAAATAAATAGATTACACTCATTAATATTTGATGACAAATTTTGATAAATGCAATGAAGAAAAGAGAATCAGGGGATTTGAAAGGAAATAAAGGCTGGTTTGAGAATCAGTGAAGGCCTCTCTGAGGTACTGACATTTAAGCTAAGGTGAAGAGCAAAGTGTCACAGCATTTCCAGTGGAGGAAACATTCCCTTAATATGCCTGCATATACCAGGTGTTTAATAAATGTACATTGAGTTGGAAGATTATTATCTTTATGCAGTAACTAGACACAGAAGGAAAATTCATTGATTACCATAGGTATTTGGCCATAAAACATTTATGAGACACTGCATTTTTTAGACCATGTAAGCCTGGAGCTACATTGTAACAGTGACAAGGAATTTTTTCTTTCTTTTTTTTTTTTTTTTTTTTGAGACGGAGTCTCACTCTGTTGCCCAGGCTGGAGTGCAGTGGCGTGATATCGACTCACTGCAAGCTCCACCTCCCAGGTTCACGCCATTCTCCTGCCTCATCCTCCCGAGTAGCTGGGACTACAGGGGCCCGCCACCACGCCCAGCTAATTTTTTGTATTTTTAGTAGAGACGGGGTTTCACCGTGTTAGCCAGGATGGTCTCGATCTGCCCGCCTCGGCCTCCCAAAGTGCTGGATTACAGGCGTGAGCCACTGCACCTGGGCGACAAGAGAATATTTATCTGGCTTCATCCTTGAGGTTCCTGAATAGGCTCTGAGTTCAGCAATTTCTTCCCAAATATTTGTAGAGGTCCCCAGAGTGAGTCACATGGGTGCTCTGTATATGACGGAACTACCTGATCATAGTACTCTGTCTCTGACTGAGCTACTTGGAGGGCTGAGGTGGAGGACTGCTTGAGCTCAGGAGTTGGAGACTGTGGTGAGCTATGATCACACCACTGCACTCCAGCCTAGGTGACAGAGCCAGGCTCTACCTCTAAAAAAAGAAAAAAGAAAATTCTCAAAGGAAGTTCTTCACACTGTAAGATTAGGAATCACTCTCTTATATAAAGATGCTACATGAAGGGCAATTTATGGCCAGTGCTGTGCTTCATGCAGCATCACCTTCTCCTTCAATTTCGCATATTGCCATTGAACCAGATCTCTTTAGGGTGACTTACTTTTTCTTTTTTTTCGAAATAGAGTCTCACTCTATTACCCAGGCTAGAGTGCAATGGTGCGATCTTGGTTCACTGCAACCTCCGCCTCCCGGGTTCAAGCGATTCCCCTGACTCAGCCTCCTGAGTAGCTGGGACCACAGGCGTCCATCACCACACCTTCCAATTTTTGTATTTTTAGTAGAGACGGGGTTTCACCTATTGGCCAGGCTGGTCTTGAACTCCTGACCTCATGATCCGCCCACCTCAGCCTCCCAAAGTGCTGGGATTACAGGCGTGAGCCACTGTGCCCAGCCAGGATGACTTACTTTCTGGGAGGTTCCTTGATTCTCAGGTAAGGAGGTTCCAAGTGAACCTTGCCTACCAGTCATCTAAACGTGACATATAGGCTTGAGTTCTAAGGTGAACACAGCTCAGGCTCAAGCTGGTATCCCTTTCATGTTATATATGCATAACATAAATAATAAAACTCTATGTGCATATCTTAATACTTTTATTTGCATATGTGTATATATATAAATGAAAAATACATAAATGAAAATGATATATATATATGAAAAAAGTGACAATCAGCTTGTTCTTAAAAGTGGGAAGGGAGATCTCATCCTATTTTCACCTAAGTAGAGGAAATATTTAAAGACATTTTTCATTTTCAGTTATATTTTTTCTGCTATAGTTATTTCCTCTGAGATGAGCTTGAGCTCATTACATTTTTTCCTTGATTTATCTTCGAGTTATCTTCTGTTTTTCTTTTCATATTCATTTAGACACCATTTGTCAAATTCATTTCATATTCTTTCAGCAATGCAGTTTATGATTCTAAAAATTGCATATATTTATTATGCACATTGTGAAATGACTAAATCAAGCTAATTAACATAAGCATTGCTTCACATACTTACCAGTTTTGTGATGAGAACACTTAAGATGCACTCTTTTAGCAATTTTCAGGGACACAATACATTGTCATTTACTACGGTCACCACGTTGTACAACAGATTTCTTGGACTTATTCCTCCCATCTAACTTAAATTTTGTATCTTTTGACCAATACCCTCCTCCTCCTGACGTTGGAGTGGGGTAGTTTATCCTTTTTTTTTTTTTTGGGACAGAGTCTCACTCTGTTGCCCAGGCTAGAGTGCAGTGGCGCAATCTCGGCTCACTGCCACCTCTGCTTCCCGGGTTCAAGCGGTTCTCCTGCCTCAGCCTCCCGAGTAACTGGGATTACAAGAGTGTGCCACCACGCCTGGTTAATTTTTTGTATTTTTAGTAGAGACGGGGTTCCACCGTGTTAGCCCGGATGGTCTCGATCTCCTGACCCACTGATCTGCCCGCCTTGGCCTCCCAAAGGGCTGGGATTACAGGCGTGAGCTACCACGCCCGGTTAGTTTATCTATATTTAATGTATTCACTGAGTGGTTAAATTCCTGCAATTGCATGCTTGATTTTGCATCCTTGATTCTCAGTACTTACGATCTGGATTATAGATCATTCCTTAGCTATAAACATGTTCAAATATGCTTTTCAAAACTAAACATTCTTAAAAACATTCTGTACCCTTCATTTTCCTTAGCATGATTTGTCTTTGGGACAAGGAAGAGCTGTTGGTGTTTACGTCCAGTGGGATAGGTTTTAAAAAGAACCATTTAAAGAATTTGACTTGGGTTTTGATATATCAGAGAGTGAGGAAATTTTCACTTGAGACTCATTCAACTCTGACGTCTGTCCACATAACGGATCACCCCTTCTTGAGCATCCTCCAGCCGCCCCATTTTCTGTGCCCTTATTCTTTCGCCACGGCCCCTAACGTGATCATAAGTGACTCTGCGCGGGATGCGGGAGGGCTGCAGCATTCAAACTGCAGTCGGGTTATTCCGGAAGCTTCGACCTGGGACCCACCAAGGGGCCAGGAAGCTCTGGTGCG
>NW_012104299.1:797775-801570 GCF_000951045.1 Mandrillus leucophaeus
ATATAGATTTTTCTTTTCACTTGAATACCTGGGAGTGGAATTTCTGGGTCATAGGGTGAGTGTATGTTTATTTTTGTAAGAAACTGCCAAACTGTTTTCCGGAGTGCCTGTACTATTTTGTATTTCTACCAGCAATGCATGAGAGTTCCTGTTGTTGTACATCCTCACCCGCACTTGGTATTGTTTGCATTTTTAACGTTAGTGGTGTCTCAGTATAGTTTTTAATTTGCGTTTCTGTAATGACTAATGTCGAGCATCTTGTCATGTGCTTACTTGCCATCTGTATTTCTTCTTTGGTAAAGGGACTCATATTTTTTGGCTGATTATTGGCATAGTTTGTTTTCTGATTGTTGAGTTTTGAGAGTTCCTTATATATTCTCGATACAAGTCTCATATGAGATGTATGATTTGCAAATATTTTGTTCTGGTCTGTGGCTTATCTTCTCAATTCCTTAACAGAGTCCTTTGCAGAACAGTTTTTATTTTTTTGTGAAGTTCAATATATCAGCTTTATTTTTTATTTTTGAGATAGGGTCTTGCTGTGTCACCAAGGCTAGTTTGGTGGTGCAATCATGGCCCACTGCAGCCTTGACCTCTCACACTTTTAAGCAATCCTCCTACCTCAGCGTCCCAAGTAGCTGGGACTACAGGTACATGCCACTACACCTGGCTAATTTTTAATTGTTTTTTTGTAGAGGTGGGGTCTCACCATGTTGCCCAGGCTGGTCTTTAACTCCTGGGCTCAAGCATTCTTCCTGCCTGGGCTTCTCAAAGTTCTGGGATTACAGGCATGAACCATCATGCCCAGCCAGGTTTTCCTTTTGTGGACAGTGCTTTTAATGTTGTATATAAGATATCTTTGCCTTACTCAAGTTTGCAAATATTTCTTCCCATGCTTTCTTCTGAGAGTTTTATAGTTTTACATTTTTACACTTAGGTCTGTGATTCAGATTGAGTTAATTTTTATATATAGGATGAAGTTTAGGTTGAGGTTCTTTTTTTTTTTTGTATATGGATATCCAGTTGTTATGACATCATTTGTTGTAATAACTGTCATTTCTTCATGGATCACACCTTTGTTGAAAATCAGTTGTTCATATTTGTTTTGGTCTGTTTCTGGACTCTCTAATCTTTTCCATTGATCTGTCTGTCCTTTCACCAATACCAATTGTCTTGACTACTGTGGCTTTGGAGTACATCTTAACATCTGGTAATGTATAAGTTCTCCAACTTTGTACTTTTTCAAAATTGTTTGGACTCTGTAGTTCCTTTACCTTTGCATGTAAATTTTAGAATTAAGCTTATCTCTACAAATAATACGGCTAGGTTTTGATTGGAATTGCATTAAATCTACAGGTCAATTTGGGGAGAACTGATATTTAACTCGGTTTTTTAAAAATCTCTCTCATCAGAATTTTGTAGTTTTCAGCATACATATCCTTAATATTTTGATTTAAAATATTTTACAGATTGGATTATGGAAGTGGGAAGTGAAGAAGAAAAATGGGAGAAGCTGGATGCTGAATTTGATCACTTTGTGGTTGATATGAAGCCCTATGTTCTAAAATTACCCCATAGGACAGGTAAGATTACGTTTGAAAATTAGATTCTTAAGATTAATTTTTTCTTTATATTATTTAGTCAAACCAATGAACTATCAACATGGAAGAAAAACTGAATTTCTCTAGTAACAATTTTTGCCATTGACATGGGACTGTTTGCACCGAGTTGTTCACAGGTAGATAGAAATTCAGTGGTAATGTCCTGCCAAACTATGGAAAGATCTTATTGTGATGCCTCCTCTCACATGTCATGGGCTTATAGCACATGGATCTCTAAAGTTAGCTACAACCTTTTTTCTCACGTCTTTTCCTTTTCTCTACGGAAATTTTTCTCGCAAATTTTTCTTCTTTCTATGGAATGGGCCAGAGACAGGAGGAGCCTACTGTTCTCCTGTTCTCCGGCCCTTGTGTCTATCAAAGCAGAAAATAGTCGATTGGTCTTTTATGCTTATTGGTTGGCAGAACAAAATCCAGTGTGAATAAAGTTTTGTTGCTATCTTGTCTCCAATTCCTGGCCTGTTATTTCTAATTATGGAATGAAAGTCTTTTTCTCAAGTTAGAGAATTTTCATGTAACTTAAGGCACTAGAGAGCAATTGGAGAGAATTTTGGGGACTGGGAAGATTCTCTAAGCCATAGTAGGTGTAAGATTGCCTGTAAAGGTAAATGTGACTTGGTAGCTTTTGAGGGGTAGGTTTGGAGTGAGATCAAGAAACTATGGCTTTTACTTTTTCCAAGTTGCCTGTTTCGCTGAGATGTCTGAGTGGACTCTATATTCAGTGAGGAACTGACTCAGTATTAAATATAGTAATCCCCCCTTATCTTGAGGAATATGTTCCAAGACCCCCAGAGGCTGCCTGAAACAGCTGATAGTACTAAAACCTATATACACTCTGTCTTTTCCTATACATACACACTGATGATTAAATTTAGTTTATCAATTAGCTACAGTATGAGATTAACAACAATAGCTAGAACAATTATAACAATATACTGTAATAAAAATTGTGTGAAAGTAATTTCCCTCTTTCTTTCAAATATCTTATTGTACTGTACTCACCTATTTTTGGACTGCATTCGAGTGTGGGTGACTGAAACAGGAAAGTAAAACCATGGATAAGTGGAGACTATTGTATTTATTCCAGGGAGTTGTGTTAGGAGCAGGGAGTATGAGATATAAATGATGCATTCTGTGGTCACCTATTGTTCTAGGGCCTTCAGCCTTTCCTAGTCCTGGGTAAGTTGCATGGTCTTCCCTTGAAGATCTCCTCCTCTGCCTTCTTCTCTTGACCTTGTCAGGCTTTAACCTCTTCTTTCTTCCTCTGCTATTTTTCAAATGAATGTTTCATGTCCCATGACTCGTTCATGATTATTTGAATGATATCTAATGATATTTTTATATTGCATCCTCTTCTGATATTCACTACCTTTTTTTCTTTTTGTCTTAGATTTGCTGATTAGGAAACATTTGTATTAAAATTTCTCATTGTAAATGTATTTCAAATCAAACCATCCTCATATTTTACCTTCTTTAAAAAAAGGGTTTTAGGGTCCAGGCCCGCGCGGTGGCTCATGTCTGTAATCTCAGTACTTTGGGAGGCCGAGGCGGGCGGATCATGAGGTCAGGAGATTGAGACCATCCTGGCTAACATGGTGAAACCCCGTCTCTACTAAAAATATAAAAAAAAATTGGACGGGCATGGTGGTGGGCACCTGTAGTCCCAGCTACTTGGGAAACTGAGGCAGGGGAGTGGCATGAACCTGGGAGGCAGAGCTTGCAGTGATCCGAGATCATGCCAGTGCACTCCAGCCTGAGCGACAGAGCGAGACTCCATCTCAGAAGAAAAAAAAAAAGATTTTAGCTACATAAAATTCATTAATTGTAATCTTTGATTCCTTGACATGTTGTCAGTATTGGTACATCCATGGCTTTCTTTTATTTAGTTTATAATAAGCAATCTGAAACTCACATCTTAATCAAGAACTAGAAATTAATAATAAATTATATCTTATTGCTAAATTCTACTTGTGATAATGGGTTTTCCTATTATTCTACATAGAGGAATGCATTCTTTCGTTAACCAAATTGCACTAAATTCTGAGCATTAGAATATTATATAGATTTAAATTTGCTATGGGATGTGGAAAGTATGTAGATTAAAGAACTATTTACTTAAGTTTATCAGTTTCACTTTTGTATTTTTGTTTTGTTTGTTTTGTTTTTTGTTGTTGTT
>NW_012104299.1:802005-806217 GCF_000951045.1 Mandrillus leucophaeus
CTGGGGGTCGCGCGCCCCGGGGGTCCCGGCGCTGTCCGCTGTGGTGTCCCCGGTAGGCAGAGCGCAGTCCAGGTCGGGACGGCTTGGGAAAGTTCTGAGTAAAGTTTGATCAGCCGGTTTGATCGGTCTGACATGGTCCAGGAGTCTGACCCAAGGGTTTGCGACTGGGAGAGGAAATCTGTGTCCTGGACAAGGTAGGAGCGCGGCCTGGGCCTGGGCCTCGGCGGGCCGAGGAAGGGACTGCCAGGAACGGCGCCGCTGGAGTTTTCAATTCCGTCCCAGAAAAGAGTCTCGGAACAATCAGCTGGATTTGCGGGGACAGAACCAGGGCGCTGGTTGGTTTGCAGGAAGTCCTAGGCCGCTTGGAGAGGCCCTAGCCCAGCACCGCCCCATGTAGGATGCTACCCTGTGTTTCTGAGTTAATTATTTTTAAGTGTTCAAGAGAACGACATAAGTAAATGTGAACAACTTTTCTAATCATTGCACGGCTATTTTTATTTGTCTTTAATATTTTAAGATAAGTCAAAATACGATAGAAGAGGCACCTTAAATTCCATGAGCCTCACCACAGTGGTCAGGCTGCAGCTTAGTGAAATGCATGGTATTAATAATTTGTGCAGTTTTCAGGCCCAGCTGTCACTGTCCCCTAAGAACCTACGTCAGTGATTTCACCTCACGTAAGTCTTAGCTTCCTCCTCTGTGAAACAACCATGGAAATGGTGCGGAAATGGTAGGGCCGGGCCAGAGAATACACTGAGGTTTGTTTCTAAAGCACACACCAAGCTACGGGCAGAGTCAGGGAAGGCTCCTGTCAAAACATCCACACGTGAAAGCCGGAGAAAACGTGCACCTGTAAACCTTTTTTATTTGTCGACATTTCCAGTTTTCTGTAATGACCCACAATATATTTAAAATGTGATTTGATTGACCAAAATGGATTTTACACAACTTCCAAGAACGTTTGTTTTGTTTGGCAAGGAGTGTGATATGAAAGAAGTGTATTCTTTCCTTGGCAGTTGGGACTCCTTTTTTTTCCCAGACCTTTTAATGCTTGTGGCTTGGTTATGTTTGCTGACTCTAGGGTAGGTAAGCACCTGAGAAAGTCTTAGCCCATTTTGTAGCTGTCCAAAAAGAAACAAGTTTAAAAAGAGACAACATGGGTGAGTTTAATAAAAGACATGATCCAAATAGAGATTGTAGCTATAAGCAAGAGTCACCCAATGGACTTCTTTTTTACCTTGGAAATTATTTATTTTTTTGAGACAGTTTTACTCTGTGGCCCAGGCTGGAGTGCAACGGTGCGATCTCAGCTCACTGCAGCGTCCGTCACCTTGGTTACCTTTGAAATAATTTATATAACTGATAGGCACACTATAATTACTCTAAGCCTAAGCCAAAGATGTTGCTTTACTTATTTTTCAATTCTAGTAATTTAAATTTGCAATTCTGATAATGGTGTGAAACTTTTGATAAGTTGGAACTAAGTAGATATGATTCGTGAATATGATGTAATTTGTTTTAAAATTTCTATTTATTTTTCATTTTCAATTTTTTTTTTTTGAGACGGAACTTTGTTCTTGTCACCCAGGCTGGAGTGCAGTGACATGATCTCAGCTCACTGCAGGCGGATAACTTGAGGTCAGGAGTTCAAGACCAGCCTGGCCAACATGGTGAAACTCCGTCTCTACTAAAATTACCAAACAAATTAGCTGGGCAAAGTAGCACACGCCTGTATTCCCAGCTACTCGGGAGGCTGCAGTGAGCCAAGACTGTGTCATTGCACTCTGTAGCCTGGGCAACAGAGCAAGACTCCATCTCAAAAAAAAAATTAAATTTATATACAGCAAATGCAAATGCATTTTTATTTGGCATATAGTTCTATCAGTTTTTACACACGTGTAGGTTCTTATAGCTTCCTCCATTGATAGTGTACCGAACAATTCCAACACGCCAAATTGCTTCCTTGTGCCATCTCTTTATGTTGAGACTCTGCCCCCACTGCTAACCCTGTGAGCTGCTGATCTGTTCTTTATGCCTATACCGTTTGCCTTTTCTGGAGTGTCACACAAATGGAATTAGACAGTATGCGGCCTTTTGAGAAGGGCTTCGTTCACTTAGCATAAGGATTTGAAGTTGTGTGTGTATCAGTAGTTCATTCCTTTCTGTTGCCAAGTACTATGTTATTGTGTGGATATGCCACAGTTTAGCTAGTCCCCAACTGAGGGACATTTGGGCTTTTTTCAGTTGTTTGTTGGTTATTTTAAAAAAATCACCCTTGGATTTTTGTGTGCATATAGATTTTTCTTTTCACTTGAATACCTGGGAGTGGAATTTCTGGGTCATAGGGTGAGTGTATGTTTATTTTTGTAAGAAACTGCCAAACTGTTTTCCGGAGTGCCTGTACTATTTTGTATTTCTACCAGCAATGCATGAGAGTTCCTGTTGTTGTACATCCTCACCCGCACTTGGTATTGTTTGCATTTTTAACGTTAGTGGTGTCTCAGTATAGTTTTTAATTTGCGTTTCTGTAATGACTAATGTCGAGCATCTTGTCATGTGCTTACTTGCCATCTGTATTTCTTCTTTGGTAAAGGGACTCATATTTTTTGGCTGATTATTGGCATAGTTTGTTTTCTGATTGTTGAGTTTTGAGAGTTCCTTATATATTCTCGATACAAGTCTCATATGAGATGTATGATTTGCAAATATTTTGTTCTGGTCTGTGGCTTATCTTCTCAATTCCTTAACAGAGTCCTTTGCAGAACAGTTTTTATTTTTTTGTGAAGTTCAATATATCAGCTTTATTTTTTATTTTTGAGATAGGGTCTTGCTGTGTCACCAAGGCTAGTTTGGTGGTGCAATCATGGCCCACTGCAGCCTTGACCTCTCACACTTTTAAGCAATCCTCCTACCTCAGCGTCCCAAGTAGCTGGGACTACAGGTACATGCCACTACACCTGGCTAATTTTTAATTGTTTTTTTGTAGAGGTGGGGTCTCACCATGTTGCCCAGGCTGGTCTTTAACTCCTGGGCTCAAGCATTCTTCCTGCCTGGGCTTCTCAAAGTTCTGGGATTACAGGCATGAACCATCATGCCCAGCCAGGTTTTCCTTTTGTGGACAGTGCTTTTAATGTTGTATATAAGATATCTTTGCCTTACTCAAGTTTGCAAATATTTCTTCCCATGCTTTCTTCTGAGAGTTTTATAGTTTTACATTTTTACACTTAGGTCTGTGATTCAGATTGAGTTAATTTTTATATATAGGATGAAGTTTAGGTTGAGGTTCTTTTTTTTTTTTGTATATGGATATCCAGTTGTTATGACATCATTTGTTGTAATAACTGTCATTTCTTCATGGATCACACCTTTGTTGAAAATCAGTTGTTCATATTTGTTTTGGTCTGTTTCTGGACTCTCTAATCTTTTCCATTGATCTGTCTGTCCTTTCACCAATACCAATTGTCTTGACTACTGTGGCTTTGGAGTACATCTTAACATCTGGTAATGTATAAGTTCTCCAACTTTGTACTTTTTCAAAATTGTTTGGACTCTGTAGTTCCTTTACCTTTGCATGTAAATTTTAGAATTAAGCTTATCTCTACAAATAATACGGCTAGGTTTTGATTGGAATTGCATTAAATCTACAGGTCAATTTGGGGAGAACTGATATTTAACTCGGTTTTTTAAAAATCTCTCTCATCAGAATTTTGTAGTTTTCAGCATACATATCCTTAATATTTTGATTTAAAATATTTTACAGATTGGATTATGGAAGTGGGAAGTGAAGAAGAAAAATGGGAGAAGCTGGATGCTGAATTTGATCACTTTGTGGTTGATATGAAGCCCTATGTTCTAAAATTACCCCATAGGACAGGTAAGATTACGTTTGAAAATTAGATTCTTAAGATTAATTTTTTCTTTATATTATTTAGTCAAACCAATGAACTATCAACATGGAAGAAAAACTGAATTTCTCTAGTAACAATTTTTGCCATTGACATGGGACTGTTTGCACCGAGTTGTTCACAGGTAGATAGAAATTCAGTGGTAATGTCCTGCCAAACTATGGAAAGATCTTATTGTGATGCCTCCTCTCACATGTCATGGGCTTATAGCACATGGATCTCTAAAGTTAGCTACAACCTTTTTTCTCACGTCTTTTCCTTTTCTCTACGGAAATTTTTCTCGCAAATTTTTCTTCTTTCTATGGAA
>NW_012104299.1:808797-823549 GCF_000951045.1 Mandrillus leucophaeus
CTGAGCCACTGCGCCTGGCCACACTTTTGTATTTTCTTCATGTTCATGGTGTTCCCAATATTTCATGAAGTGTGTTTCGTGATTATATAATTTTCACAGCAAAATATGCAAAAATTTTTAAAGGCATAGGTTTCCAACCTGAAATGATATTTACACCATAGTAAATCTGGTCTTAGTGATTTTTGTAGGTAAAACAATAAATGAATATAACCTTGGTAAACTAAAAGATTAGAGCAGATTTATGATTTGCATTAGATATGTAATCCTCAAATTGACTTAGACTGATAAAAAATTATTACCAGAATAGTTTTCATGAGACCTAAAACAATCCTGTGTCATGGCAAGATAATATAGACCTTTATATGTGGATTAAACTGTGCTGTAATTTTTAGGTAGATTTTGAAAAGAATAATTATTTTACAAAATGGCATGTAAATAGTGCTCAGTTATTTTTAAAGATGTTAAAACCCTCAACCGATCAGCTACAACTCCCTGGATATTATTGAATTTCATAAATAAAACATTCAAGATTTAATTTTAGAGTAATTTGAAAATGCTTAGATAAGTCAGAGATTGCATTTTATCTCTTTCAAGGTTTACATAATTAAAATTGTAGAAAGATTTTTCAATATATCTAAAATTATTTTAGAGATGCAAAATTATAACAAAATTTTATCACAGAAATTTATTTATACAAAGTCTCCCAGCAAAGAAAAGCCCTGGACTTGATGGCTTCACTGATGAATTTTACTAAATTTTCTTCTTGTACAAAGTAATCCCAATATTTCATGAGTTTGTTCTGTGATTACATAATTTTCACAGCAAAAAATACAAACATTTTTAAAGGCATTCTTCCGTATATGGATATCAAGTTTTCAATATCCATATACAGAAGAATGAAACTAGACCCCTGTCTCCCACCATATACAAAAATAAAAATGGATTGAAGGCTGAAATCTAAGACCTCAAACAAGGAAACTACTAAAAGAAAACATTGGGGAAAATCTCCAGGATATTGGTCTGGGCAAAGATTTCTTGAGTAATACTCCAAAAGCACAGGCAACCAAAGCAACAATGGACAAATGGGATCTCATTAAATTAAAAAGTTTCTGCAAAGGAGACAATCAACAAAGTGAAAAGACAATCCAGCGAATGAGAGAAAATCTTTTCAAACTTTTCATCTGAGAAGGGAATAACCAGAATATATAAGGAGCTCAAACAACTCTATACAAAAAAATCAAATAATCTGATTTAAAAATGGGCAAAAGATCTAAATAGACATTTCTCAAAAGAAGACATACAAATGGTAAACAGACGTATGACAAGATGTTCAACATCATTGATCATCAGAGCAACGCAGATGAAAACTACAGTGAGATATTATTTCATCCCAGTTAAAATGACTTTCATCCAAAGACAGGCAATAACAAATGCTGGCAAGGATGTGGAGAAAAGGGAACTCTCCTGCATTTTTGATGGGAATACAGATTAGTGGAGTGACTATGGAGAAGAGTTTGAGGTTCCTCAGAAAAACTAGAAAATAGAGCTACCATGTGATCTAGCAGTCCCACTGCTAGTTATAAACCCAAAAGAAAGGAAATTAGTGTATTGAAGAGATATCTGCACTCCCATATTTGTGGCATCACTGTTCACAATAGCTAAGATTTGGAAGCAACCTAAGTGTCCATCAACAGACAAATGGATAAAGAAAATGTGATACATATACACAATGGAGTACTATTCAGCCATAAAAAAGGAGACCCTGTCATTTGCAACAACATGGCTGGAACTGGGAGACATTATGTTAAGTGAAATAAGCTAGGCACAGAAAGACAATCTTCACATATTCTCAGTAATTTGTGGGAGCTAAAAATTAAAACAATTGAACTCATGAAGATAGAGAGAAGAATGGTTTCCAGAGGCTGGGAAGGATGGGTACAGAGGGAAGTGGAGATGGTTAATGAGTACAAACACATAGAGTGAGTAAGACCTAGTATTTGACAGCACAACAGAGTGACTACAGTCAATAATAATTTAATGGCATATTTAAAAATAACTAAGTATAATTGGATTGTTTGTAACACAAAGGATAGATGCTTGAGGTGATGGATAGATACCCCATTTATCCTGATGTGATTATTATACATTACATGCCTGTGTCAAAATATCTCGTGTATTGCCTAAATATATATATCTACCGTGTACTCACAATAATTAAAAATTTAAAAAATTATTTAATGATAATCTAGAGATTTTATTTTTGTGAAAATGTTTCTTTGCGTTTGTCTTTCTCATTAACCAATTACCTAATAACATTAAATGGTAGACCAGGAGTTAGCAGATAGTGGCCCATGGACCAACTCCCGCCCACAGTCTTTTTTGTCGGGTTTTATTGAAACATAGTCATGCCCTTTGTTTACCTACAGTCTCCGAGTGCTTTCACGCTACAGTGGCAGCGTAGTTGTGCCGGAGCTCATATGGCCCATGAAGCCTAAAGTATGTACTCTCTGGCCTTTAACAGAAAAGGTTTGTTGGTCCTTCTTTTAGACTAAAGCAGGTGCTATTATAGGTCTTTGTAATCGAATGTTTCATTTTATAAAAAATCAAGTTTCTAATAGTTCTTATGTATTTGTAGAACGGCAGAGGTGTGCTCTTTGGATTAGAAAGCTGTGTGAGCCTTCAGGAACAGGTGCAGGAATAATGGGGAGGAAGAATCGGAACCTGTATGCAAAATTGTTATTGCATATGCTTAAACGAGGTGTGCTTGAAGGCCCTTTTACACACCGACCTGAACCCGGGACGCTAAAAATTCTACCTTCATACATGGTAGGTATCAATGAACAACAACAACAAAAATATATATATGTAAGTTTCATTTTTTATAAAAAGCATCAAGTTACCATCCCTTTGGGGAATGGTAATACTATTAGGTTGTATGTGCTAGGTAATATATTAAAATTGTTTTTTTCTTCTTGATTCATTTTTTTCCACCTTTGATAAAATACATGTATTGCTTATAAGAGGAGTATCCTTATTGATTTATTTATCCCTCAATATTCAATAATATTTCTAAAAAACTGAAAATGAAATTTTTTATATTGAGCTTTACTTTTTATTAATTTTCACTGGATTATAATGGTAATTTTTATGTAATTCAGTACATTCTAGTTTTTAAACTCATACACATTATTTAAACATTCATGAGAAGTTGAAGTGCGTGATTTGTAAAAATTCTTTCTACTCTAATAAAATGACAGTAAGAAGTTGGAGTTTAAAAGTCATTTTCTGTACTTAAATTAATTTCATTGTCAAAATCAACTTTATTGCAAAGGCTGTTATGATTATGCTTGGTGGATAAATTGTCACTGTCCTGGTCCTTGTAACCATAAAATATACCTTGGTTTGTGTGGCATTTGAGTGCCGGTACTTGAGAGATCTGGAGTACCTGGTATTGGTAACTTTGGTAGTTGCTATTAGGATATATATGTATTTTTTCAATGAACTGCGGAATTCTGTGTGATGTATTTTAAAACTTTTTATATTTTATCAGTTTACTTAAAGCATAGTTTAGTCAAGTGGCATGCTGAACATTAGAGAATAATTCCTGTTTTCTGTGGCACAATGCCAAAAGTTTTAATGACTATATCATTTAAAAGAAATTTCTGTGCATGTCTCATATGGAGTGGAGGGTCTTGTGTCATCCTCCCTAAAGAACGGTGCCTTGAGGATTTTGTCTGTAGGATTGGGAGAATTGTTGCAGAGGTGTGCAGTCAATGCAGAGTTTTCTTTAGAAATGTGTAAGGGTAGAACATTATGAAGCACATCTAGATGTGAAGATATGAGTATATTGTATCATGTTTTCCCATTCACACTTAATTTCATAGAGTCAAAGGGAAGGGCTTGTTTTAACAAATCATAATGATGAGAAAGTTTAGAGAACTCTCTTGGGTTTCCCAGCTAGTTAGTAGTATGACCAGAACTATATCCCAGGTTTTTCACTCTGCTGTTCCCATCTTGTCAAGGGATTCCTCATTTTAATTCCTGGGTTGCATTGCTTTGTGTTTCTCTTCCCACTGATTTCTTTTTTTGTGTGTGTGTAAAGTAGTGATTACAGAAAGAGATAAGATAGCACATAATTAAAAAAAAAACTTTGTATTTAACTCTTCATATTTAACTAATATTCCTTTTGTAATATACACGTAACTATCAGATTTATCTGTTATGTACTTCTGTTTATTGTATTTCTTAGACAGTAGAGTGCAACTAAAATGTAAATATGTTATCACTTAATGTATTTTAGTATCTCATAATTCATTGTATATTGAATTTTTAAAATGTTTGAATGTAATTGAATTTGAGTATTTGAAAGGCTGTTATCAAACTTGAAACTTGATGGAAATTTTAGTGGTTTTATTATAGTACATTTTGAAAGAATAATTTTTCTAATTTTTAAAAATCAGTCCATCTATTTTGATGAACCAAATCCAGCACAAGCAAAAGGTTCAAGCCCAGAGGGATTACCAGCCTGGGTACTGGGTGAGCTGGAGACAAGTGAGCGCAAATTAAATGAATCATGGAAACTTTCTTCTGGAGAAGATAACACTTTGGTACAGTCGCCAACTGATGTCTACAGGTATGCTAAGAGAATGGGATTTTGAATGTGTTTCATCATTTAGTCTGTCTTTGGAGCTGATTTATACATTCTGTTTTTCCTTTTTTTTTTTTAATAGTAAGTAGTTTACTTTTCCCTTAAGTGCACATTCAAGATTATTTTATATTTTTAGCCACTTAATAGATACCTATTAACTTTCATATATATTTTTGATTGCTTGACAAGTGGTCCCTGAGCATCTTTAAATGACACAATTATGTATTTTCCTTTATGACAAGCATACATTAAAAGCGTTATCAATAACTTGAACAAAATATAATATCCTGCAAATCCAACTTGAACAGTATTTGTTTTCACTTGATGGTATAATGAATGTAAGCATAAACCCCACTGAACTGTGCTTTCTTACTTGAGTATTAAACTTAAATAGGTTTTTTTACTGCAAAAAAAAATTTCTGAATTCTTGAAATGTACCAAAAGGCCATTATTATGGTGGCCTAATTTTTGGCTTCAGGGAAGGGATAGATTTAAATTTGGACTTTTATCAAATTTTTACTTTTCCATTTGGCCTTATTCCTTGAAATGTTAAAATATAGGACAGTGTCAATTACCATGTACCATACTTTATACTTCACTCCTCATCATTCTCTTGATAATTTTAATTTTAGAAATTCGTTTCTGTTAACAGTATAATCTTTCTTGTCCACTATAATTTTTTTGGTTTATTCGTTAAACAGATCTAGAAATGTTATTAGTAATTTGAAATGTCTCCACAGTTGATGTAGTCTGTTTATATGTTTTTCAGACCTGAGATATCATGGTTGAAAAAGATAAAAGCGAGAGATCCAGTCCATATAAAATTATTTCAGTAGAAAGGAGAAACAGAATGGGGAGGCAAAAAGGAAGAGGTGAAATAATTAAGGGCATGTTCAGAAGAGTAAAAAGAAACGAATAGATGAGTCTGTAGGAAGTGTGGTGTTAAAATACTTATTTTTACATTCATAGGAGAATTACAATTAGAAGAGGTATAATTGTACAGCTTTTGTAGCCTTCGAAGCAATCTCTTTATATGGAGGTGTAAAGAGATTGTGGTCTGAAAAATATAATTCTTAGTTTTGCTGCAAAAGACATCAGTTGTTTGCCAAAATATCTGCTAAGAGTCCAGCTAAATTCTGGGTTCCTTTCTAGATGTAATGTATGTGGAGTTTATGGTATAAAGGTGAACTAAAGTAGTTTCCTGTATCTTAGAGCTTAGAGCATAGTTTGAAAATTTGTGATCTTCCAGGACTGAATGAATCGTAGATTTGTTTTGTTGGACTTCAACAATGTCTTTAACAATTTAAACTGAGTTGTCAAAATTAACATTTGGGGGATTTCATATAAAAGCCCAACTTTCTGGCTTCTCTTTAAAACTGGACACCTAGAAATCTTTCCAGGAGACAGCCCTAGGTTGGAGCTAAGTAGTACTTGGTTACCCCCATTAGTGTATGCCTTCACGATTTCCTGCTAATTCCTGACACCAAATTTGATGTCTATTGCATCTGTTATTGAGCTTGAGTTTTTTTTTTTCCCCCTTTAAGTAGAGTTAAGAGGAAAATGAAGTGTTTGTTTTTCTAATTTTATGTTCTGTCAAGTGAAAGAAGAAAGGTAGGAAAGAGGGATCTTGTGATTTAAGAAGGGGAGAGGGTTGGGCACAGCTGTGCATCTGTGGTCCTAGCTATTCAAGAGGTGGAAGCAGAAGGATAGCTTGGGCCCAGGAGTGTGAGGCCAGCCTGAGCAATAGAGTGAGACCTCATCTATGAACAAAAAACAGAAGGAGAGAGACAGACACTATGTCTTTGTAGAAGTGAAGGATATCCTTATATCTGGCAGTAAATCACTCATCTGTTAAGTCCTCCGGACATTTGATTTATAACCACTGCTTTAGATGAGTGGGGGAGAGAGATGAGCACATGGATAGTTTGAATGCAGTGGCTATGCATAGTCATGGAAATATTTGCAAGGATTCAGGTGTGTATAAGAAAAGCGTTCAGGATAGGAAATAGACTTGAGATTTCCAGGGAGTCCAGGTGAATAGATTTTTTTCTTCTTTGGAACACAGGATAAAGTTTGAGAAAATACAATGAGAATATCCTTCACCTGTTACTCATTGACTTTTTTGAGAAATGAAACCATAGTAAAATCCCCAGAATTGTAAAAAATCACTTAATTCTCTTTGTTGGTCACCTGTTATTAAATGACATTTTAATGCAAAAGGATCGCTAGAGTATGAGGCATTCGTTGTCGGTTATATAATAAGTAGTGGGAAAAGCAGGCACTCTTGTGACCCTGGTGAGTCCACCCATCCTTCAGAGATCGCAACGTGAAAAAAGCCTCATCTCATATCCCAGGGCAGTTTAGGTGACCCCGTTATTTACTCCTTTAGTTCTCTGTGTTTCTTTGCTGCCTTCATCCTACGCGTAGAGGCTTACTATCTGTCCTGTGTGCTAGATTGTAAATTTCATGAGGTAGGAACTTGTGTTTTTGCTGTTTGCCATATTTGCTATATTTCCAGCCCCTAGCACTGGGCAGGAACATGTTAGGAATTCTGTAAGTAACTATATTCAAGAGTGAATGCATGCATGAACGAGTAGATTGTGTTAGACACTGCCACATATTTAATCTGTACAAAATCCCTTTGAGACGGGTATATTGTGGCAGAAAAAATGGCCTAAAAGGATTTTTTTTTTCTTTTTAACATTTCAGAAAATGTTGAGGGAAGCATAAATTTTAGAAAACATGGAGGGAAGCTTGGATGTAGGTTATAGCGATTGCCTTCACACACTGTGAGGAATATGACAATGAAAGAGCTAGAAAGGACATGCTTAAAATATCATCTGTCAAATGTCAGAATCACTAAGGTCAAGTAGGGCTGCCAAAACAAAAGATCTCAGGGTATCATATGTTTCTTTTAATTTAATAGTTTCAACTTGATTATTTTTAAAATTTCAATTTGATTTACATTAGTTAACAGATTTTTGTAGTTTTTACATACATGAAGGCATTTAAAAATAACATTTACTTTAGCTAAAGCCAAGAAAACTGATTTTACGGTGAAATATAGATCATGTATGACATCAGATCACATGTGGTAGTGTATCAGCTGTTGATGGTTCTGTCTTCTTATTTCTTTTCTAAATTTACCCCTTTACTCTGAGTGATCATAGTGTGCTAATGAAAAAGTTAGTATCTGCTAATCTTGACCTAATATATCTAATCAGTTCTGCAAGAAATTGTTTTAAAAAGTTTAAGAGGCTTATAATATTTGACACATGTATGTTTTTATAGTGAATAATTTATTGTTACTTAGAACTGAAGTTTAATGCTGCCTCATAAATTTTACAGCCACTTCAACTTGTCCTTTGAAAAACCTCTTTAATCTTAAAAGATTTTTCCCCCTTAGTGTTTCTTTTTTGATCACTTTATAAAATCCTGCTTTACTTAGACCTTTTTGTATGTGAAGTATTTCTAATGGCATTTTAGATTATGCTGTTTGTGTCCTAGCCTTTTTATATTATTAAAGATGCAGAGTCCTTTTGAAGCCTTTTTGTTAGGACTCCCTATTCAGTAGAGATGGCACCTTTCCTTTACTTTTATTCTTCCTGTAGGATATGGTATATAGCCTTGTTCCAAACTTGTTAGAAGTATGGTAAGGTCATATTCCGTCTGGCTTATTCTCACACTTTATTTTTTCCACCAAGTATACATTATATACTAGTGTACTTAGCATTTCACACCAAACAGCTTCAACACTTAACTAGTAGTCCTGTCCTTGCTCTCTTTGCTTTCATTTTTCATATTTCTTGGTTTAAGATAATCTTATTACCCATATTTTCTATATATAGCATTGCTATTATATATCTGTTACTGCATTTTTATGTCAAATATCTGCCTATTTTCTTTTCTTTTTTTTTTTTGAGATGGAGTCTTACTCTGTCACCCAGGCTAGAGTGCAGTGGCACAGTCTTGGCTCACTGCAACCTCCACCTCCTAGGTTCAAGCGATTCTGCTTCCTCAGCCTCCAGAGTAGCTGGGATTACAGGCTTGCACCACCATGCCTGGCTAATTTTTGTGTTTAGTAGAGACATGGTTTCACCATGTTGGCCAGGCTGGTGTTGAACTCCTGACCTTAAGTGATATGCCCACCTTGGTCTCCCAAAGTGCTGGGATTACAGGCATGAGCCACCATGCCTGGCCTATCTGCCTATTTTCTAGACAGTGAAATATTTTAGTTATATTTGAGTTTGGAGCATAACTTTAGAAAATGTTGCTAAGGAGATCATAGACTTAGATCTCATGCATGTATAGTTTGGTTAATTTCATTTAGATCTACAATCATGAGCTATATCAATATATATTATCTTTCTGATCAGCCTTCAGACACTTAACATGGAGGTCTGGTAAAGACCTTAATTGTCTTGATAGTGGTCTTCATGATCCTCCTTCTGGGGTTCATACCCTTATATAATCCCCTCCCCTTGAGTGTGGGCAGGACCCGTGACTTGCTTCTAACCAGTAGATTATGGCAATGGTAATGGGATATTATTCCCAGGATTATATTACTTCATCTTGCTAGTAGACTTGCTGTCATTCCCTTTGCTGGCTTTGGAAGAAGCAGCTGCCATGAATCGTATGTCATAAGGAACTGAATGCTGCTGACATCCTCATGAGCTGGGAAGTGAATCCTTCCCTAGTTGAGCTTCTAGATCAGAACCCAGGCCTGATCCAATCATGATTGCAGCCTTCTGTGGCCCTAAGCAGAGGACCCAGTTCAGCTGTGCCTTGACTTCTGACCCGCAGAAACACGAGAAAATTTATGTGTGGTGTTTAAAGCTGTTAAATTTGTAGCAATTTGTTATACAGCAATAGATGACTAGTACAGTCTTTATCCTCATTTTAGAAAATTATGCAGTCTCTATATATAATACATGTTTATAAAAACCTCAGTATAGAAATATTTAGAGTAAAAAGTCACAGTCCTTCTCTCTGTGTCTTCTTTATCCCACTCTCCTTTTGAGTGGTAATCACCATTAATAATTTTGTGCATATCATTTTACAATAGACATCCACACCTATATAATTAAGAAATTACAGGCCTGGTGCGGTGGCTCACACCTGTAATCCTAGCACTTTGGGAGGGAAAGGTGGGCGGATCACAAGGTCAGGAGTTCGAGACCAGCTTGGCGAATATGGTGAAACCCTGTTTCTACTAAAAATACAAAAAATTAGCTGGGCATGGTGGTGGGTGCCTGTAGGCCCAGCTACTTGGGAGGCCGAGGCAGGAGAATCGCTTGAACCTGGGAGGCGAAGGATGCAGTGAGCTGATGTTGCACCACTGTACTGCAGCCTGGGCGACAGAGCAAGACTCCATCTCAAATCAAAAACAAAAATATTACAAATTGACTCATACTGTACGTACTGTTCTGAGACTTGCTCTTTTTTTACTCAGCTTTGTCTTAAACCCGTATCATGTGGACTTTTAAATTGCAGATAATCCGTAATGTGGATATACTATAATTTAACCTGTCTCTTCTGCTTTTAATTTTTTTATTGTTATAAAGAATGGATGAGTTAACATCCTAGTAATACATAATCATGCGCCTTATTTAAAAATGCACCCGACCGGGTGCGGTGGCTCATGCCTGTAATCCCAGCACTTTGGGAAGCCGAGGCGGGTGGATCACGAGGTCAGGAGATCGAGACCATCCTGGCTAACACGGTGAAACCCCATCTCTACTAAAAATGCAAAAAATTAGCCAGGCGTGGCGGCGGGCGCCTGTAGTCCCAGCTATTTGGGAGGCCGAGGCAGGAGAATGGCGTGAACCCAGGAGGCGGAGCTTTCAGTGAGCCGAGATCGCGCCACTGCACTCCAGTCTGGGCGACTGAGCAAGACTCCGTCTCAAAAAAAAAAAAAAAAAAAGGCACCCAGGGTTTGTTTTAATCAGATATTATACGATGGCAGACACAGAGACAAGTTGCCTTTGAAAGAAGAGTTTGTTTCTCACAGTTTCCAAGAGGAGGGAGGCATGCCACACCATGCAGGCCAGGTGGAGAAGCACAAGGGTTGGTCAGGAGGCAGAAGGAGCAAGGAGAAGTATGGGAGAGAGCCTTTTTATATAGTGGTGGGATGTTCCCTATTGGACAGAAAGTGAAACACTGATGTTGGGATTTGTAGTTGGAGGGTTTGTAATATAATTTCCAAGTGCCCACAAAAAGACAGGGATGGTAAGGATGTGAACAACTTTGGCTGTTAGTTTGGTCCATGATTTCAAGATGCCAAATTATCAGTTAGAATACCAAGAATGATTGTTATATGCCTGCATGTGTTTTGGGCTATTATGGATTCCTAGATGAGAAATTGCTTTGTTGGTGGGGTTATTAGTTGGTTCAACACCTTGTGCAATGGTTAAAAAATATATATACACACACACACACATATATACACATAGTTATGTGTATATATATAAATATATATACACAAATATATATAAATATATATATAAAATATATATGCATTATTATGGCAAGATCTAATAGGATAAAGTTAAAAAGAAGTACATAAACTATAGGAAGCTTCCACTTGTGTTTGTGTATATGTGTTTTAGAGGCTCTATGGATACATATGTGTTCGTGTCCATGGAATCTTTCTGGGTACCACACGTGAAACTGTGAAAGGTGGTTAGCTTTAGGGATTGGGGCTAGTTTGGAGTGTACATTTAAAAATGTTCTTTTTTAAAAAAAGTGCCTGTGGTATTTCTAATAATCACACTCTTATATTTTGATAGATACTGTCCAGTTGCCTTCCGAAATATCATCTTCGTAAAATGTTGGTGCATACACCTTGCAAATTAATAAATTTGTGTAAGAAATATATATACATTTAAACATAAAAATGAAAAAAATTTCTAGTAAATAAGTGTTTGTGGATTCCACTTGTATTTTTAATTTGTGAAAGCAGTGGCCAAGTGGGGCAAGTCATACCATTTATGGATCTCCTACTGTATGCTAGGTACTGTCCTAGAAATCTTTTCCAAATCATCTCATTGAATCCTCTCTACAGTCCAGTGAGGTTGACATCATTGCCCTTTTGTATTTATAGATGAGGTAACAGCTTCAGGAAAGTCCAGTGACTTTTCCAGTATGGATCCAATATTGGAATGCAGGGCCTTCTGATTTCACACCCATGTTCTTTCTAGTGTATCATGTAGGCATAAGTACTTCATGCAGCCAATATGGAAATTTTAGTTTTATCTGTTTTCTCCCACTTGAGCTACATCAGCAATCCTGGGCAGCTATACCTTTGTTCTTGGTTATTTCTAGGTTAAGCTGAAAGGAAGCAGTTTGCCTTTGTTCACATTCCACTTCTGACACTTGGCAACCATCTGTCCTCAGGCAAATTACTTAATTTCTCTAAACCCCAGTTTCATCATTTGTAAATGGAGATAGTGGTAGTGCTAACTTCGGGGTTGGTACTACCACTATCTCCATTTACAAATGGAGTTGTAAGGACGAAGGGAAATAAGGCATGTAGAGCCCTTGACAGAGGGCCTGTTAAGAGTTAGCTGCTGCCGCCGCCATCATCACTGGTATGGTGATCGTTATTGTAATAGTTCATCAGGGCCTTGCTTGTTAGATTGTTTGACCATTCTTTTGCTTCTCTAATTACTAATCCTCCCAAAGGGTATTATCTTAAAGTCCGTTGGTCATTAATTATTTTCAGTTACTAAAAGTAATTTTGTATTCCCTGAGAAAAATAAATTATGACTATGCAGAAAAGTTATGATTATAAGTGTGAACCCTGCACAGTATCAAAATAAAGAATGGTAATTGTATTTTAAAAGAGACTTTATAGGAATCTTTATTTAAACAACATAACAAGCCTCTTTTTCAAGGATAGATGGAACACAGAGTGGCTGGCCTCATTGTTTACATTTTTTCACGCCATATATTTGAAGCTGCCTAAGTAACTAATTTGTTTTTGTTTTTGTTTTTTTTGAGATGGAGTCTTGCTCTGTCACCCAGGCTGGAGTGCAGTGGCGCGATCTTGGCTCACTGCAAGCTCTGCCTCCCGGGTTCAATCGATTCTTTTGCCTCAGCCTCCTGAGTAGGTGGGATTACAGGCATGTGCCACCACACCTGGCTAATTTTTTTTTTGTATTTTTAGTAGACACGGGGTTTCATCATGTTGGCTAGGCTGATCTCGAACTCCTGACCTCGGGTGATCCACCTCCCTCGGCCTCCCAAAGTGCTGGGATAACAGGTGTAAGCCACCGTGCTCGGCCGGTAACTAACAGTTTGATTTTAGTTCACATCATCTGTGTACTCTTCATGCTTTCTCTCAAAGACAGAACACAAAGGTAATAGGTTGTATTCTTGCCTTACAATTCTGTGAAAAATGTTTTGAAGCTTCTCGTTAATGGCTTGTAATTATTTTATGTCTTTTCAGTGAAGTATGTGTGCTCTGGTGGCTTATTACCAAAGTGCAGTTAGGTTCTGGGATAGGGAAAGACTTAAAAAAATGATTTAATAGCACTTATTATTTTTACTGAAAACTTTGATTAAAAGTTATGGTAGGGTGAAGAGGAGTAATGTTAAATAAACCCTGACCTTTAAATGCTGCTTTACAGTGGAAGAAACACATCGCTTCTGCTTATTTGAGAGGAATTTATTGATGAAAAATAAGGCATTTAATTAGATTTCTTTAGGTGCCATTTTATTAGGAGCCTCCACCAGATTGCTTAGGATTTCCAGGAGAGTGCAAATAATTATTAACTACCTACTATTTTTACCATATCGGATTTAGGCTAACTTTATATAAATTATATTTATCTTTTAACTCCTGTTGGGTCATCTAAATAATACATGTGTTCATACCTATAAGAAAGAACTTGGAGAGTAATTATTCTATTTTAAATAATTATAGAGGACTATAGTTTTTACATCTTTGCTTTAATGAGATTTTGCCATGGGTTATTTGATGCTAGATTTGAGTTTGGAATGAAGATTCTAATTATGGTCCTGCCTTTATGGAAAATGTGACTTGCTTTACAATGATCCTCTTTATGATGTGGTTTCCCGGGAATGCACTGTGGTAAAAAGCTGGGATTCTGTATGTCTTATCCCAATATAGCTAACATTTCATTTGTGTGTGCAGTTTAATAACATGGCCAGCAGATGGTGATCAAGTATAATGAAAACCCACTTGTGATTGAAGAAGTTAATCTATGTGAGAAAACATTTTTTGCTTTAAAAATATTGATTTAATTTTTTAGTCTGTGGATGCAAAAGAATCTTTTTACTTTGTAAACTCCATTTTTATATGTAAATGATATTAACATTATAAATTGCTCCTGCTGAGATTGTTGGATGAATTTATCAGGGAGCCAATCGATACCTTTCCTTCTTAGTAAAACCTTCTGAAATATTACCTGCGAAAAGTACATTCATTTTATTTGTGAATAATCCCAATGTTAGGGCAAATATGTGTTCTACAGCAGTGCTGTTCAATAGAACTTTCTGACGGTAATGTTCTATAGGCAGCGCTGTCCGGTACGGTAGCCACCAGTACACGTGACTGTTGAGCAGTTGAAATGTGGCTGGTGTGATTGAAGAACTGAATTTCTAATTTCAATTAACTTAAATAGCCACATGTGATTAGGGGCTACTGTGTTGGGCAGAACAGTACCAGATCTGAATCTTCTGCTTGGCCACTGCAAAACCTGACTGACCGGATGGAGAGCTGGTGGCCTGTTCTCTGTCTTGAGGGCGTTGTGGGGTGGGGATGGGGACTAGGGCTTGGGAGCTAGCTGGTGCATAGAAACTGGCTCTGCCACATGGGAGACCTTTCTTCTGTGCTTACTTGCATTTCATGGGCAGCTCTCTTTTTTGGTGATGATCACCCATGATCAACATCTAGTTGCTCTTCTCTTGGTCAATTTCCACTGTCAGAGGAGCTCCTACTAACAAAAAAGAAACTGTTAATAAACACACACACACACATATATGTATTTTTTATTTTTTTATTTTTTTGAGATAGAGTCTCGCTTTGTTGCCTAGGCTGAAGTGCAGTGGTGTGATTTTGGCTTACTGCAACCTCTGCCT
>NW_012104299.1:824584-827175 GCF_000951045.1 Mandrillus leucophaeus
CATTCTCCTGCCTCAGCCTCCCGAGTAGTTGGGACTACAGGTGCCCGCCACCATGCCCGGCTAATTTTTTGTATTTTTAGTAGAGATGGGGTTTCACCGTGTTAGCCAGGATGGTCTCGATCTCCCGACCTTGTGATCCGCCCGCCTTGGTCTCCCAAAGTGCTGGGATTACAGGCGTGAGCTACCGCACCCGGCCTGTAATAACATCTTTTAATTTCACAAACAAGTTTCTCTTTGTCAGGTAATATTGAACAGTTTGGGTTGTCCTTTTTATAAAAATGGATAACAGTAAGCTTATATTTTAACATTTAATTTTAATGAAATTTAAATATTGAGTATTCTAAGTCAGAGATATATTAATAAACAATGATTTAAATGTACGCTTTTTAAAATTTGGTTTTTATTTCTAAGTTTTAAAATCAAGTGTGCCATTTTAAAGTAAGTAGTTGGAAATATGAAGTCTTAAAGTGCTTATGGATCTATGCTCACCTTTTTCTAGTTTTGTTAAGCATCTTATGTTTTTCATTTAGTTTTCTTTTTCTTTCTAATAAAGTTCTTTTTGAAAAATTAATATAAATATGTTGTGGATCGTTGGAAGTTATTTTCATTTTTTAATTTTCAGCATTATTTGATACTTTACTGGATTATTGTTATTTATTTTTATGTTTCATAAGTATATTTAGTAATACCAAAGAAGACTGTTCTGCAGATGGTAAAAAACAATATTACCTGCTGCTCAGATGAATGAAAAGACAGGAAATCAGAAGTTCTCATTTTGGTTTTTCATAATTTATAATTCAGTAGTTGTATTGCTTTAAAAATTTTTTATAGCTGTGAAACATAGCATGCATACAAAAAATGTGTACGGTGCACGGGTACAGTTTAAAGAGCCACTAGAAGATAAACATTTCTATACTTTCAACCTAGCCAGTAAATAGTATATTACATTTCTCCAGAAGACCGCTGGGCACCCTTCTCCGATTGCCTCTTCTTCCCTTTGTTTGAGAGGAAATCACTGTCCTGTCTTTTGTGTTAATCAGTTATTTACCTCTCTCTTTATTTTGAATTTCATATAAGTAGAATTATACTGTATCTATTATTTTGAGACTTGCTCCTTTCACTCATCAGATTTTTCAGATTTATCCATGTTAATAAATATAGCTATAGTTCATTCTTTGTCTTTTGGCAAACTGTTAAAATGTAACACACATACAAGACACATCAAAGTGTAAATCTTGATGAAGTTTTACAAAATGTATATATCCATGAAATCTCCTTTCAGGTCAAGATAGAGAATGTAGCTACCTCCTGAGAAACTCTTTCTTGCTCTCTCCCTGTCTTTTATCACCTCTTGAAGAAGGAACCACTGTTCTGTATTATGTCACCATAGATTTGTTTTCATTGTTTTTGATTCATAAAGCATGTTCCCTTTTGTTTCTGTCTTCTTTTGCTCAGCATTATGTTGTGAGATTGATCCATGTTGTTGCATTTAGCAATGGATTTTTAAAATTATTGTATGAATATATCACAATTTATGTATCCGTTGTACTGTGGTTAGACTTTTGGTTTTTGACATTACAAGTGATTGTACTGTGAATACTCTTTTATGTGTCTCTTAGTACACAAGTATACACATTTTTTTGAGTGTTGACTTAGAAGTGTAATCATAGTAGACACTGCTGATAAAGTTTTTCAAAGTGGTTGTACCAGTTTACATTTCCACTAGCAAGACTGAAAGTTCCCGTGGCTCTCCATCCTTGCTGAAACTCTGTAAGTTTTTTATGGTTTTAGCAATTCTGGTATGGCAGATGTATAGTTTGAATTTGCATTTTCCCTCATGACTAACGATATCAAAATCTTTTTTAATGTTTATTGACCATTTGGATAGCCTCTTATATGAAGTATGTTTGTTGGCCGCATAAATGTCGTCTTTTTAGAAGTGTCTGTTCATATCCTTTGCCCACTTTTGGATTTTTTTTTTTTCTTGTAAATTTCTTTAAGTTCCTTGTAGATTCTGGATATTAGTCCTGTGTCAGATGGATAAATTGCAAACATTTTCTCCCATTCTGTAGGTTGTCTGTTCACTCTTACGATAGTTTCCTTTGCTGTGCAGAAGCTCTTTGGTTTAATTAGATCCCATTTGTCAATTTTGGCTTTTGTTTCTGTTGCTTTTGGTGTTTTAATCATGAAGTCTTTGCCCGTGCCTATATCCTGAATGATATTGCCTAGGTTTTCTTTTAGGGTTTTTATGGTTTTAGGTCTTACGTTTAAGTCTTTAATCCATCTCGAGTTGATTTTTGTATAAGGTGTAAGGAAGGGGTTCAGTTTCATTTTTCTGCATATGGCTAGCCAGTTTTCCCAACACCATTTAATAAGTAGGAAATCCTTTCCCCATTGCTTGTTTTTGTCAGGTTTGTCAAAGATCAGATGGTTGTAGATGTGTGGTATTTCTGAGGCCTCTGTTCTGTTTCATTGGTTTATGTATCTGTTTTGGTACCAGTACCATGCTGATTTGGTTACTGTAGCCTTGTAGTATAGTTTGAAGTCAGGTAGCATGATGCCTCCAGCTTTGTTCTTTTTACTTAGGATTG
>NW_012104299.1:827635-835919 GCF_000951045.1 Mandrillus leucophaeus
TTTTGTATCCTGAGACTTTGCTGAAGTTGCTTATCAGCTTAAGGAGATTTTGGGCTGAGACGATGGGGTTTTCTAAATGTACAATCATGTCATCTGCATGCAGAGACAATTTGACTTCCTCTCTTTCTATTTGAATACCCTTTATTTCTTTCTCTTGCCTGATTGCCCTGGCCAGAACTTACAATACTATATTGAATAGGAGTGGTGAGAGAGGGTATCCTTGTCTTATGCCGGTTTTCAAAGCGAATACTTCCAGCTTTTGCCCTTTCAGTATGATATTGGCTGTGGATTTGTCATAAATAGCTCTTACTATTTTGAGATACATTCCATCAATATCTAGTTTATTGAGAGTTTTTAGCATGAAGGGGTGTTGAATTTTATTGAAGGCCTTTTCTGCATCTATTGAGATAATCATGTGGTTTTTGTCATTGGTTCTATTTATGTGATGGATTACGTTTATTGATTTGCATATGTTGAACGAGCCTTGCATCCCAGTGATGAAGCCGACCTGATCATGGTGGATAAGCTTTTTGATGTGCTGCTGGGTTCGGTTTGCCAGTACATTATTGAGGATTTTTGCATTGATGTTCATCAGGGGTATTGGCCTGAAATTTTCCTTTTTGGTTGTGTTGCTGCCAGGTTTTGGTATCAGGATGATGCTGGCCTTATAAAATGAATTAAGGAGGAGTCCCTCTTTCTCTATTGTTTGGAATAGTTTCAGAAGGAATGGTAACAGCTCCTCTTTGCACCTATGGTAGAATTCTGCTGTAAATCCGTCTGGTCCTGGGCTTTTTTTGGTTGATGGGCTATTAATTACTGCCTGAATTTCAGAACTTGTTATTGGTCTATTCAGGGATTTGACTTCTTCCTAGTTTAGTCTTGGGAGAGTGTATGTGTCCAGGAATTTATCCATTTCTTCTAGATCTTCTAGTTCATTTGCATAGAGGTGTTTATAGTATTCTCTGATGGTAGTTTGTATTTCTGTGGGATCAGTGGTAATATTCTCTGTATCTTTTTTTAATTGTGTCTATTCAATTCTTCTCTTTATTCATCTGGCTAGTGGTCTGTTTTGTTAATCTTTTAAAAAAGTAGCTCCTGGAATCATTGATTTTTTGAAGGGTTTTTAAATGTCTCTATCTCCTTCAGTTCTGCTCTGATCTTAGTTATTTCTTGTCTTCTGCGAGCTTTTGAATTTGTTTGCTCTTGCTTCTCTAGTTCTTTTAATTGTGATGTCAAGGTGTCGATTTTAGATCTTTCCCGCTTTCTCCTGTGGGCATTTGGTATATAAATTTCGCTCTAAACACTGCTTTAGCTGTGTCCCAGAGATTCTGGTACGTTGTGTCTTTGTTCTCATTGGTTTCAAAGAACGTCTTTATTTCTGCCTTAATTTTGTTATTTACCCAGTAGTCATTCAGGAGCAGGTTGTTCAGTTTGCATGTAGTTGTGCAGTTTTGAGTGAGTTTCTTAGTCCTGAGTTCTAATTTGATTGCACTGTGGTTTGAGAGACTGTTTGTTATGATTTCTGTTCTTTTGCATTTGCTGAGGAGTGTTTTACTTCCAATTATGTGGGCGATTTTAGAATAAGTGAGATGTGGTGCTGAGAAGAATGTATATTCTGTTGATTTAGGGTGGAGAGTTCTGTAGATGTCTATTAGGTCCGTTTGGTCCAGAGCTGAGTTCAAGTCCTGAATATCCTTGTTAATTTTCTGTCTCGTTGATCTGGCTAATATTGACAGTGGGATGTTAAAGTCTCCCACTATTTGTAGGTCTCTAAAAACTTACTGTATGAACCTCTCGATGCTCCTGTGTTGGGTGCATATATACTGGGGATACTTAGCTCTTCTTATTGCTTTGATCCCTTTACCATTATGTCTTTGTCTTTTTTGATTTTTGTTGTTTTAAAGTCTGGTTTATCAGAGACTAGGATTGCAACCCCTGCTTTTTTTTGCTTTCCATTTGCTTGGTAAATATTCCTCCATCTCTTTATTTTGAGCCTATTTGTGTCTTTGCATGTGAGATGGGTCTCCTGAATACAGCATGGATCTTGACTCTTTATCCAGTTTCCCAGTCTGTGTCTTTTAATTGGGGCATTTAGCCCATTTACATTTAAGGTTAATATTGTTATGTGTGAATTTGATCCTGTCATTAGGATGCTATCTGGTTATTTTGGCTGTTAGTGATGCAGTTTCTTCATAGTGTTGATGGTGTTTACAATTTGGTATGTTTATGCAGTGGCTGGTACTGGTTTTTTCTTTCCATATTTAGTTCTTCCTTCAGGAACTCTTGTAAGGCAGGCCTGGTGGTGACAAAATCTCTCAACATTTGCTTGTCTGTAAAGGATTTAGTTTGGCTGGATATGAAATTCTGGGTTGAAAATTCTTTTCTTTAAGAATGTTGAATATTGGCCCCCACTCTCTTCTGGCTTGTAGGGTTTCTGCCAAGAGATCCACTGTTCGTCTGCTGGGCTTCCCTTTGTGGGTAACCTGACCTTTCTCTCTGGCTGCCCTTAACATTTTTTTCCTTCATTGCATTCTTGGTGAATCTGACCATTATGTGTTGGGGTTGCTCTTCTTGAGGAACGTCTTTGTAGTGCTCTCTGTATTTCCTGAATTTGAATGTTGGCTTGTCTTGCCAGGTTGGGGAGCTTCGTCTGGATAATATCCTGAAGAGTGTTTTCCAACTTGGTTCCATTCTCCCCGTCACTTTCAGGTACATCAATCAAACATAGGTTTGGTCTTTTCACATAGTTCCATATATCTTGGCGGCTTTGTTCATTCCTTTTCATTCTTTTTCTCTAATCTCGTCTTCACATTTAATTTCATTAAGTTGATCTTCAGTCTCTGATATCCTTTCTTCCACTTGATCGATTTGGCTACTGATACTTGTGTATGCTTCACAAAGTTCTTGTGCTGTGTTTTTCAGCTCCATCAGGTCATTTATGTTCTTCTCTAAACTGGTTATTCTAGTTAGCAATTCATCTAACCTTTTTCAAGGTTCTTAGCTTCCTTGCATTGGGTTAGAACATGCTCTTTTAGCTCAGAGGAGTTTGTTATTACCCACCTTCTGAAGCCTACTTCTGTAAATTTGTCAAACTCGTTCTCTGTCCAGCTTTGTTCCCTTGCTGGTGAGGAGTTGTGATCCTTTGGAGGAGAAGAGACGTTCTGGTTTTTAGAATTTTCAGCCTTTTTGTGCTGGTTTTTCCTTGTCTTCATGGATTTATCTACCTTTGGTCTTTGATGTTGGTGACCTTTGGATGGGGTTTCTGAGTGGACATCCTTTTTGTTGAGGTTGATGCTATTCCTTTCTGTATGTTAGTTTTCCTTCTAACAGGCCCCTCTGCTGCAGGTCTGCTGGAGTTTGCTGGAGGTCCACTCCAGACCGTGTTTTTCTGTGTATCGCCAGCAGAGGCTGTGGAACAGCAAAGATTGCTGTCTGTTCCTTCCTCAGAAGCTTGTCCCAGAGGGGCACCTGCCAGATGCCAACTGGAGCTCTCCTGTATGAGGTTTCTGTCGACCCCTGCTGGGAGGTGTCTCCCAGTCAGGAGGCACAGGAGTCAGGGACCCACTTGAGGGGGCAGCCTGTCCCTTAGCAGAGCTCAAGCACTGTGCTGGGAGATCTACTGCTCTCTTCAGGGCTGGCAGGAAGGAAGGTTTAAGTCTGCTGAAGCTGTGCCCACAGCTGCCCCTTCCCATAGGCGCTCTGTCCCAGGGAGATGGGAGTTGTATCTATAAGCCCTTGACTGGGACTGCTGCCTTTCTTTCAGAGATGCCCTGCCCAGAGAGGAGGAATCTAGAGAGGCAGTCTGGCTACATAGGCTTTGCTGAGCTGTGGTGGGCTTTGCCCATTTCGAACTTCCCCACTATGAGGGGAAAACCGCCTACTCAAGCCTCAGTAATAGTGGACGCCCCTCCCCCAACCAATCTCCAGCATCCCAGATCTACTTCAGACTGCTGTGCTGGCAGCAAGGATTTCAAGCCAGTGGATCTTAGCTTGTTGGGCTCTGCAGGGGTGTGATCTGCTGAGCTAGACCACTTGGCTCCCTGGCTTCAGCCCCCTTTCCGGGGGAATGAATGGTTCTGTCTCACTGGCGTTCCAGGCACCACTGGGGTATGAAAAAAAACCTCCTGCAGCTATCTTGGTGTCTGCCCAAACAGCCACCCAGTTTTGTGCTTGAAACCCAGGGCCCTGGTAGTGTAGGCACCTGAGGGAACCTCCTGGTCTGTGGGTTGTGAAGACCATGAGAAAAGTCTAGTAACTGGGCCAGAATGCACTCTCCCTCACGGCACAGTCCCTCACGGCTTCTCTTGGCTAAGGGAAGGAATTCCCCGACCCCTTGCACTTCCTGTGTGAGGCGTCGCCCCACCCTGCTTTGGCTCGCCCTCCGTGGGCTGCACCCACTGTCTAACCAGTCCCAGTGAGATTAGCCGGGTACCTCAGTTGGAAATGCAGAAATCAGCCACCTTCTACATTGATCTCACTGGGAGCTGCTGGCTGGAGCTGTTTCTATTCCTCCCTGACTCACAGTTCTGGAGGCTAAGAAATCCAGCATCAAGGTGCTGGCATCTGATGAGGGCCTTCTTGTTGTATCATCCTATGGCAGAAAGTGAGAGAAGAGAGAAAGAGAGAGGAAGGGAGGGAGAAAGAGAAGTGGGCCTAACTAACCCTTCTATAACTAATCCACTGTGGCAATAATTATTCATGAGGGCAAAGCCTTCATGGCCTAACCACCTCTTAAAGGTCACACGTCTTAAGATTGCTATAATGGCAATTAAATTTAAACATGAGTTTTAGAGCAGACAAACCATAGCAACTGGTATCGTCTGTTGAATGTTGTTTATTTTAATACAGTTTTGTCAGTTGACTCTATTGTTGTGTTTTTTTGTTTCCTGTTTGAGATTTCTTACCTCGCCTGTTACAAGATCAGAGAGTACTCATCTATGTTATTTTCTTGAAGCTTCTTATTTTACCTTTCTCATTTAGGTATGTGGTACATCTGGAATTGATTTTTATGTATGAAGTGAGGTAGGGGTCATGGCTAATTCTCTCTGTCTATCACAATGGGTATGTATTTGTCTAGCATTATTTTTATTTTATTTTATTTATTTTTTCTAGACAAAGTCTCGCTTTGTCGCCTAGGCTGGAGTGCAGTGGTGCGATCTCAGCTCGCTGCAACCTTCGCCTCCCGGGCTTAAGTGATTCTCCTGCCTTAGCCTTCTGAGTAGCTGAGATTACAGGCTCCCTCCACCACACCTGGCTAATTTTTGCATTTTTAGTAGAGACGGGGTTTCACCATGTTAACCAGGCTAGTCTTGAACTCCTGACCTCAAGTGATCCACCTATCTCGGCCTCCCAAAGTGCTGGGATTAAAGACGTGAGCCACTGTGCCCAGCCTAGCAATTTAAAAAAAATTTTTATTATTTTTTTGAGATAGAGTCTCACTCTGTCGCCCAGGCTGGAGTGCAGTGGGGTGATCTCGGCTCACTGCAAGCTCCGCCTCCTGGGTTTATGCCATTCTCCTGCCTCAGCCTCCTGAGCAGCTGGGACTACAGGCACCCACCACCACGCCCGGCTAATTTTTTAATTTTTATTTTTAGTAGAGACGGGCTTTTACCATGTTAGCCAGGATGGTCTTGATCTCCTGACCTCATGATCTGCCCGCCTCGGCCTCCCAAAATGCTGGGATTATAGGTGTGAGCCACCGCGCCCAGCCCATTTTTAAATGTCATTCACACTGCTGTAGTTGGTCCCCTTTTCTTTTTTTGAGATAGAGTCTCACTCTGTTGCTAGGCTGGAGTGCAGTGGCATGATCTCGGCTCACTGCAACCTCTACCTCCCATGTTCAAATGATTCTCCTGCCTCAGCCTCCTGAGTAGTGGGGACTACAGGCATGCGCCACCACGCCTGGCTAATTTTTGTGTATATATATATATTTTTTGTAGAGATAGGGTTTCATTCTGTTGGTCGGGCTGGTCTCGAACTCTTGACCTCAAGCAATCCACCCACTTCTGCCTCCCAAAGTGCTGGAATTACAGGTGTGAGCCACTGCACCTGGCCCTTGGCACCATTTTTGTAAGCCAGGAGATCTTGTTTGTGTGGGTTTTTTCTGGTCTCTAGTTTCTTTCATTTGCCTGTTTGTCGATGTGCTAATACTACACTGCCTTAATACTGTAACTTTAAAATAAATCTTGGTATTTTGTAGTGTGGTGTAGGCCTTCCAGCTTTCTTTTTCTTCCTCAAGCTTTGGCTATTCTTGGTTCTTTGCATTTCCATATACATTTCAGGATTAGCTCACCAGTTTTTACTTGCATATAAATGTGATGGCATGTGTATGTGTATGTTGAGATATTTTATTATGAATGCATTGAATCTATAGATCAATTAGGAAGAATTGATATCTTTATAGTATGGAGTTATACCCAGAGCCCCAGGCAAGCAATGATCTTTTTTTTTTTTTGGCCTTTTCTAGAAATTTCATGGGTAATATGTAGTCCTGTGTATCTAGTTCTTCCACTTACAATATTGTTTTTGGAGTTCATATTGTTTCTTGTATCAGTAGTTCATTCCTTCTTGTTCCTGAGTGGTATTTCATTGATGAGTATACCACATTTTGTTTATCCGTTCACCAGTTAATGGATATTTGGATTGTTTTCAGTATTTGGCTATTATGAATGTTGCTGCTTTGGACATTCATTGCAAATTTTTATTCGAACACATGTTTTTCATTTCTTTTGGACAGATATCTAAGAGTGGGTTGTGTGGTAAATATATTTTTAACTTAAAAAATCATCAAACTATTTTCCAAACTGGCTGTTTCATTTTGTATCCCCATTACCAATATTCCAGTCTCTTCACATGAGTATTCTCGTCTCTTCACATCCTCATCAACTCTTGGTATTGTTAGTGGCTTTGATTTTGTCCATTTTAGTTGGTATGCAGTGGTATCTCATTGTGGTTTTAATTTGCATTCTCCCAGTGACTAATGACACTGAGCATCTTGTCATGTCCTTATTGGCCATTTGTATATCTTCTTTGAAGAAATGTCTGTTCTAATAGTTATCTGCTCCTAACACACCCAACATACAATGAGCCAAGCAGAGGATAACCTCTACAGACATTTCTAAAAAGTCACTAGTTCCTAACTATTCTGAAATCCAGATAGGCAAGTAGTAGGAGTTTCTTAGTTAAATCTTTCTTAAGTTTTCTAGAGGCCCTCTTGTTTGGTTGAGAGGATCTGTGAGGCATACTCAATCTTTTTGAGGGGATCTGTGTATGAATATGTAGTTCTCTGAGGCATACCATCTTTTATCTTTTTGATCTTCACAAAATATTTTACATTTATACACTTGGCTTTATCTCTATGCAGTGCCCAAAGTTTACTTGAATACCATTTCTTAATTTAGTATATTTTGCCATCTAGAGAGGCCAAGAATTTTTAAAACCATGAAGTCTTAATTCCATTTTCTTTAATTTTCCTTGACTCTATTTTACTCTACTCTTGGACCTAAGAGCAATAGCAAGTACTTTGTAAATCTTCTTAGCTATATTACTCACCTAGTTCATCAGGCATATTTTCTAATTTTCATGTTACTGAAGATGATGAAGATGATGGTATAGCTTTCTATCACTATATAAAAAGGATCCCCCTTCTTCCCATTTTCAATAACAGGTTTCTTACTTCCTCTTGAGCCCCACAGGCAACATCCTCAAATTCCAGATTCCTACTAATGACCTCTTCGTACCGACTTTGTCTTTAACACACTACACACAAAGATGTTTCCATATTCTTAGGCTGTACTTCACTTTCAGATACCAAAATCTGTATTATCTGTAATACAGATATCTACAGTTATCTATTGCTGCATTACAAATTAATCCAAATCTTAGCAGCTTAAAGCAACATTTATTTTTTAATTTTCTCAATTTTTAAATTTTTTTTTCTCATGGACATGGCTTAGCTGGGTTTTCTGGCTTAGGTTCTCCTATAAGGTTGCAAACAAAGTATTGACTGGGGTTGTGGTCTCAACTGAAGTCTAGATTGGGGGAGAATCCACTTCTATTCTCACTCATATGGTTAATAGGATTCAGGTCCTTGCTGCGGTATTGCTCTGAGGGCCTCAGTCTTGGCTGGCTGTCATCCAAAAGCCTCCCTCAGTTTTTTTCTATTTGGGCCTCTCTATAGGGTAGCCTACAGCATGGCAGCTGGCTTCCATCGAAGTGAACAAGCAAGAGAGCAAGTGAGAGGTAAGCATGATGGAAGCTAGAATCTTTTTGTAAGCTAATCTTG
>NW_012104299.1:835969-847895 GCF_000951045.1 Mandrillus leucophaeus
TTTTTTTTTTTTGGCCTTTTCTAGAAATTTCATGGGTAATATGTAGTCCTGTGTATCTAGTTCTTCCACTTACAATATTGTTTTTGGAGTTCATATTGTTTCTTGTATCAGTAGTTCATTCCTTCTTGTTCCTGAGTGGTATTTCATTGATGAGTATACCACATTTTGTTTATCCGTTCACCAGTTAATGGATATTTGGATTGTTTTCAGTATTTGGCTATTATGAATGTTGCTGCTTTGGACATTCATTGCAAATTTTTATTCGAACACATGTTTTTCATTTCTTTTGGACAGATATCTAAGAGTGGGTTGTGTGGTAAATATATTTTTAACTTAAAAAATCATCAAACTATTTTCCAAACTGGCTGTTTCATTTTGTATCCCCATTACCAATATTCCAGTCTCTTCACATGAGTATTCTCGTCTCTTCACATCCTCATCAACTCTTGGTATTGTTAGTGGCTTTGATTTTGTCCATTTTAGTTGGTATGCAGTGGTATCTCATTGTGGTTTTAATTTGCATTCTCCCAGTGACTAATGACACTGAGCATCTTGTCATGTCCTTATTGGCCATTTGTATATCTTCTTTGAAGAAATGTCTGTTCTAATAGTTATCTGCTCCTAACACACCCAACATACAATGAGCCAAGCAGAGGATAACCTCTACAGACATTTCTAAAAAGTCACTAGTTCCTAACTATTCTGAAATCCAGATAGGCAAGTAGTAGGAGTTTCTTAGTTAAATCTTTCTTAAGTTTTCTAGAGGCCCTCTTGTTTGGTTGAGAGGATCTGTGAGGCATACTCAATCTTTTTGAGGGGATCTGTGTATGAATATGTAGTTCTCTGAGGCATACCATCTTTTATCTTTTTGATCTTCACAAAATATTTTACATTTATACACTTGGCTTTATCTCTATGCAGTGCCCAAAGTTTACTTGAATACCATTTCTTAATTTAGTATATTTTGCCATCTAGAGAGGCCAAGAATTTTTAAAACCATGAAGTCTTAATTCCATTTTCTTTAATTTTCCTTGACTCTATTTTACTCTACTCTTGGACCTAAGAGCAATAGCAAGTACTTTGTAAATCTTCTTAGCTATATTACTCACCTAGTTCATCAGGCATATTTTCTAATTTTCATGTTACTGAAGATGATGAAGATGATGGTATAGCTTTCTATCACTATATAAAAAGGATCCCCCTTCTTCCCATTTTCAATAACAGGTTTCTTACTTCCTCTTGAGCCCCACAGGCAACATCCTCAAATTCCAGATTCCTACTAATGACCTCTTCGTACCGACTTTGTCTTTAACACACTACACACAAAGATGTTTCCATATTCTTAGGCTGTACTTCACTTTCAGATACCAAAATCTGTATTATCTGTAATACAGATATCTACAGTTATCTATTGCTGCATTACAAATTAATCCAAATCTTAGCAGCTTAAAGCAACATTTATTTTTTAATTTTCTCAATTTTTAAATTTTTTTTTCTCATGGACATGGCTTAGCTGGGTTTTCTGGCTTAGGTTCTCCTATAAGGTTGCAAACAAAGTATTGACTGGGGTTGTGGTCTCAACTGAAGTCTAGATTGGGGGAGAATCCACTTCTATTCTCACTCATATGGTTAATAGGATTCAGGTCCTTGCTGCGGTATTGCTCTGAGGGCCTCAGTCTTGGCTGGCTGTCATCCAAAAGCCTCCCTCAGTTTTTTTCTATTTGGGCCTCTCTATAGGGTAGCCTACAGCATGGCAGCTGGCTTCCATCGAAGTGAACAAGCAAGAGAGCAAGTGAGAGGTAAGCATGATGGAAGCTAGAATCTTTTTGTAAGCTAATCTTGGAAATTCTAGCTTACTACTTTTGTCAGATTCTATTTATTAAAAGCAAGTTACTAGGTCCAGACTATACTCAAGGGAAAGGGCATACCACATGGGCATGCATACCAGGAGTTGGGGAAAACTGGGAGCCATCTTAGATGTTGCCTAGCACATACTTAGAACAAATACTAAGTATATAATGAAAAGACATATAGCTGGGTATAGCTAGAAAGATGTGTAACTAGAAGGATTCAAATGGAATTCTATAAAATATTCAGTGAACATAAAAGAAGGCAGGGAAGGAAAAACAAAGGAGCAAAGAAGAGCCATGACAAAACCAATAGCAAAATCACAGACCAAATGGAATCATAAATAATTACATTAAGTATAAATGAACTCAACACTGGAAGCTAAAAAAAGTGATTTTTAGATTGGATAAAAAAGCAAGAACCAACTTTATATTATTTATAAGAGACATACTTTAAATACAAAGATAAGTAGGTTGAAAGTAAAAGGATGCAAAGAGATGTATCATGAAAACAAAAAGCATAAAAAAGCTGGAATGGCTATATTGAATATCAGATAAAATAGACTTTCACAACAAGGAAAAATTGTAAGACAAATAGTTACTTTGTAATGGTAAAGAATCCATTCATAAGCATGATATACTGATTATAAATGTGTATTTAGCAAACAAAAGAGCTTCAAAAATACATGAAGCAAAAACTAATAGTGCCAAAGGGAAAAACAAACAAATGCATAAACATTATTGCATTTATTATTCCTTTTCTTGGGAATTGTTGGAGCAAGTTAACCAAAAAATCAAAAAGGATGTAGAAGATTTGAGAAATACTCTGAACTACCACAGCCTAATTGACATTTATAAAATACTCCATCCAATAACTGTAGAATGCATCCACCCCAGTGTGGGGAATTTCAATACCCCAGATAGAACAAATGACAGAAGGTTAATAAATAGAGGACTTGAACAACTCAATAGACCAGTTGAACCAAACACATACAAAGAACACTCCAGTGGCTGGGTGCAGTGGCTCACACCTGTAATCCCAGCACTTTGGGAGGCTGAGGCAGGTGGATCGCTTGAGATCAGGAGTTCAAGATCAGCCTGGCCAACATGGTGAAACCCTGTCTCTACTAGGGGTATTGTATTGTATTTTGTAGTGTAAAAATACAAAAAAAATTAGCTGGGCATGATGACTCGTGTCTGTAGTCCCATCTGCTTGGGAGGCCGAGTCACAAGAATTGCTTGAGCCTGGGAGGTGGAGCTTGCAGTAAGCCAAGATCACATCACTGCACTCCAGCCTGGGTGACACAGTGAGACTCCATCTTTTAAAAAAAAAAAAAAAAAAAAGGCCAGGCACGGTAGCTCACGCCCTTAATCCCAGCACTTTGGAAGGCCTTGGTGGGCAGATCATGAGGTCAGGAGATCGAGATCATCCTGGCTAAACCAGTGAAACCTCGTCTCTACTAAAAAAAGATTAGCCGGGCATGGTAGCACGTGCCTGTAGTCCCAGCTACTTGGGAGGCTGAGGCAGGAGAATTACTTGAACTTGGGAGGCGGAGGTTGCAGTGAGCCAAGATCGCACTACTGCACTCCAGCCTGGGTGACAAATCAACAACCTAAATTTACACCTTAAGGAACTAGAAAAAGAAGAACAAACTAAAGCTAACAGAAGGAAGGAAATAATAAAATATGAAACAGAAAAATAGTAGAGAAAATGAAACTAAGAGTTGGCTTTTTGAAAAAATCAGCAATCTGAACAAACCTTTAATTACATGGGATAAGAAAAAAAGAAAGAAGACTCCATAACTAAAATCAGAGAGAAATTTAACACAAAGAAAAAGGGTTGTAAGAGAGGACTATGAGCAACCATATGTCAATAAATTTGATAACCTAGATGAAATGGACGAATTTCTCACAACACACGACCTACCAAGACTAAATTATGAAGAACAGAATATCTGAACAGACCTTTAGTAAGCAGATTGAATCAATAATCAAAAACCTCTCAACAAACAAAAACTCAGGACAAGGTGGCTTCATTGGTGAATTTACCAAACATTTAAAGAAGAATTAATACCAATCCATCTTTAGACTTTTCAAAAACATTAAAGAGGAAACACTTATAAATTTATCACGTGAGGCCAGTTGGACTAAAAGTAGACAAAGATGGTACAAGGAAAGAAAACTATAGGTCAATATCCTGACAAATATTTGCTGAAAAGGCCTCAGGAAAATACTTGCAAATTGAATTCAACAGCACGTTAAAGGTTTACACATCATGACCAAATGGGATTTATTCGTAACATGCAAGAATGGTTCCACATGTGAAAATCAGTAAATGTGATACAGTACATTAGCATTAACAGAATGAAGGGAGGAAACCCTCACACAATCATCTTAGTTGATATAGAAAAATCTTTTGACAAAGTTTAACTCCCTTTTTTGATAAGAAGAAACTTAAATTGGGAAGAGAAGGAAATTACCTCAGCAAAATAAACACCATATATGTAAAGTCTGTAGCCATATTATACTTATAGTGAAAGACTGAAAGCTTTTCCTGTAAGATCAGGAACAAAGCAAGGATGCTCTCTTTTGTCTTGTGTATTCAACATTGTACTGGAGGTCCCAGCCAGGCAATTTGCAAGAAAAAGAAAAAAAGTCATCCAAAGTGAAAAGGAAGAAGGAACATTATCTTTGTTCACAGACATGATCTTGTATGTAGAAAACCCGAAGGATTTCACAAAAGCTGTTAGAACTAATAAATGGATTTAGCTTAGTTGCAGGATACAAAATCAGTGCTAAAAATTAATTACATTTTAATATGCTAACAATGAACAATATGAAAAGCAAATTAAAAGCATAATCTCATTTACAATAGCATCAAAAAGAATAAATTACTTAGGAATAAGCCTAACTAAGGAGGTGAAGGACTTGTACACTGAGAACTACAAAACCTTGATGAAAGAATCTAAAACGACACCAATGAATGAAAAACATCCTGTATTCATGGATTGGAAGACTTTAAATATTATTAGGCTGTTAATACTACCCAAGATGACCTGCAGATGAAATGCAATCCCTGTCAAAATTCCAACAGTGTGTTTTTTTTCAAAAATAGAAAAATACATCTGATATGGTTTGGCTGTATCCCCACTGAAATCTTATCTTGAATTATAGCTCCCATAATTCCCACATGTTGTGGGAGGGCCTCAGTGGGAGATAATTGAATCATGGCTGTTTCCTCCATACTGTTCTTGTGGTAGTGAATAAGTCTCACGAGATCTGATGGCTTTATAAGGGGAAACCCTTTCTCTTGATTCTCGTTTTCTCTTGCTGCTGCCATGTAAGAAGTGCCTTTTGCCTTTGCCATGATTGTGAGGCCTCCCCAGCCACGTGGAACTGTGAGCCCATAAAACCTATTTTTCTCCCCAGTCTGGGTATGTCTTTATCAGCATGTGAAAATGGACTAATACAGTATCCTAAAGTTCATGTGGAATCACTTGGGACATTGAGTAGCTAAAACAAATTGAGAAAAAAAAAAGTTGGAGATCTTACACTTCCTGATTTGGAAACTTGCTGCAAAGCCACTGTTATCAAAACAGTGTGGTACTGGCATAAAGACAAATATATAGACCAGTGGAATACAATAGAGAGCCCAGAAATAAACCTTGACATATATGGTCACATAATTTTTGATAAGGGTGCTGTGACCATTCAGTGGGGAAAGCACAGTGATTTCCATAAATGGTGTTGGGAAAAATGGATATCCAAATGCAATAGAATTAAGTTAGACTCTCACTTTACATCATATATAAATTAACTAAAAATGGATCAAAGACCTAAACATAAGAGCTATGATAGGGAAACATAGGGAAGACATAGGGAAAAGCTTTATGACATTGGTCTTAGCAGTGAGTTCTGTTTTGGATGTGAGACCAAAAATACAGGCAAATAAAGAAAAAATAGATTCATTGAACTACATCAAAATTGAAAATCATGTATATCAAAATTAAAAACTATGTACATCAAAGGACATAATCAACTGAGTGAAAAAGCAGTCAATGGAATGGAAGAATATATTTGCAAAGGGGTTAACATCCAGAATATATAAAGAACTCATCTCAACAACAATAAAAAAAATTAGTTTAAAAGATGGGCAAAGGACTTGAATAGACGTATCTCCAAAGATGATATAAAAATGGCCAATAAGCACATGAAAAGTTGCTCAACATCACTAACCATTAAGGAAATAAAAATCAATACTATGATGAGATGTTACCTTACATCCATCAGGATGGCTACTATGGAAAAAAAAAGTGTTGGGGAGAATGTGGAGAAGTTGGAACCTGGTGCACTGTTGGTAAGAATGTAAAATGGTACAGCTGCTGTTGGAAATGACATGTTAGTTCCTCAAACAATTAAAAATAGAATTATATTATCCAACATTCCCACTTCTGGGAATTCTTTTTACATCCAAAAGAATTGAAAGCAGGGTCTTGAAGAGATATTTGCATATTCATAGCAACATTATTGGCAATAGTCAGGAGATAGAAGCAATGTAAATGTCATCTGCAGATGAATGGATAAGCAAAATGTGGTACCTTTAGAATGAATAATATTCAGCCCTAAAAAGGAAGAAAGTCTTGTCACATGGGACAACATGGATAAATCTTGAAGACATTATGTTAAGTGAATAAACCAGTCACAAAAAGACAAATACTCTTTAACTTATATGAGGTCTCTAAAGTAGTCAAATTCATGGAAACAAAGTAGAATGGTAATTATAGGGGCAGTGGGAATCTGAGAATAGGGAGTTATTGTTTAATGACTGTAGAGTGTCAGTTTTTCAGGTTGAAATCTGGAAACAGATGATGGAGATTATTGTACAACAATGTGAATACACTTAATACTGCTGAACTGTATGCTTAAAAATGATTAAGATTGTAAATTTTGTATGTATTTTACCACAATTGATAATAAAAAATCAAAAAAATCAAAAAAAGAGAAGATATAATATCGGGAATGAAAGCAGGGACTTGACACAAATCCTACAGATGTTAAGAAGATAAGAGAATGTTATAAACCACTTTAGACCAGCGACATTGTTGATAAAATAGACACATTGCTTGAAAGACACAAAAACTAAATACTGACTCAAGAAATGGGAAATCTGGATAGCTCTATATATACCAAACAAACTGAATTCGTAAGTAGCCACCTCACAAATCTCTAAGCCCAGATGGTATCACTGGTGAATTCTTTAAGGCTTTTATGGAAGAAATTTTATCAATCTTTCCTGAGTTTTTTTCCTATGTGAAATGGAGAAGGAGAGAATGCTTCCCAAGTCGTTTTGTTAGGTCAGTATTACTCTGCTTCCAAAAGAAGACAAAGACCTTACAAGAACCTACCTGGCAGTGTTCCCTTATTAACATAGATTTAAAAATTCTTAATTATCAAATCAGATCTGTTAATATATGGAAAGGATATTATATTTTGAATAATTTGAGATTAACATTTGAAAATTTATGCATTTCATCATAGTTTTAGAAATATAATGTAATCATCTCACTAGATACAGAAAAAGCATATAACAAGATGCAACATTCATCATGATAAAAACTCTCAGCAAATTAGGAATGGAAGGGAACTTCTTCAGCCTGATTCATTATCCATGAGAAATAAAAGCAATTATAGAAAAGAAAAGAAAGTTAGGGGATTTCACTTTCTTGATTTTGAGGCTTAAAATCAAGCTACAGTAGTGAAGACAGTAGTATTGGTGAAAGGATAGATAGATTTATAGAATAGAATGGAAATTCCAGAAGTGAGCCCTCATATACATGGTCATTTGATTTTCCACAAAGATGTCAGTGAGGGAAGGAAGGTCTTTTTATCAAATTATGCTGTAATAACTGAATATCCACTGGGGAAAAACTGAAATGAGTTATAGGCCTAACTGAAAATGCTGAAAGTATAGAGTTTCTAGAAGGAAACAGAAAATCTCTGTGATGTTGGAACAGGCAAAGATTTCTAAAATAAGATATAAAAAAATACAAAACAATGAAGAAAAAATTTACCAACTGAACTATCAAAACTTTCTTTTTTTTTAAAGGCACCATTTGGAAAATTACCTGGCAGGGTACAGAGTGGGAGAAAAATTTCCATCACGTATATCTGATAAAGGACTTGTGGCTAGAATATGTAAAGGATTCTTACAACTTAAGGGAGCACACAATCCAATTAATGTGCAAAAGAGTTTACAGACACTTCACAAGAGAAAATATGTAAATGGCTAGTATACATACATGAGAAGATGGTCAACAGCATTCTTTATTAGGGAGATGCAAATTATAAAGCACAATGTGATACCACTGCATACCCATTAGAATAGCTAAAATTATAAAGACTGAGAAAACCAAGTATGGTGGTGAGGTGATGAAGCTGAAAGTCTCATACACTGCTGATGGGAGTATGATATTGTACAACTACTCTGGAAGACAGTTTGGCTATTTCTTATAAATTTTAAGCTAACTTACCATATGACCCAGCAATTCTATTCCCAGATACTTGGTCAAGAGAAATGAAAACATATGTCCACATAATACTTGAATATACATAGCAGCTTTATTCATAATAACCCAAATGGGTAAACAATCTAAATGTCCATCAACACATGAATAGAAAAGCAAATTATGGTTTATGTATATAATGGAATACTACAAAGCAATAATGAACTTTTTTATTTTTATTTTTTGAGATGGAGTCTTGCTCTGTTGCTCACACCGGAGTGCAGTGGTACGATCTCAGCTTACTGCAACCTCCACCTCCTGGGTTCAAGCAATTCTCCTGACTCAGCCTCTGGAGTAGCTGAGACTACAAGTGTGCAGCACCATGCCCAGCTAAATTTTGTATTTTTAGTAGAGATGGGTTTCATCATGTTGTCCAGGCTGGTCCTGAACTCTTGACCTCAGGTGATCCGCCTGCGTTGACCTCCCAAAGTGCTGGGATTACAGGTATGAGCCACCGCACCCGGCCAATAATGAACTTTTGATACATGCAACAACATGGAGAAATCTCAGAAATATTCTTGGCCAGGCCAAGCCAGACATAAACATGTACATACTGTTGAACTTCATACATATGAGACTCTAGAAAATACTGCTGTCTGGAATTGGAGGAAGAGGTAATTGACTCTTACCTCTCAGGCTCAAAAGAATTTTTGGGTGTGATGGAAATAATACATATATTTATTGTGGCAGTTACACAGGTGTATATTTTTGTCAAAACTCTTCAAACTCTGCATTTTACAAGGATATGGTTTTATTGTATGCAAGCTATATCTCAATAAACAATAAAAATCAGGTACAGGTGTGGCTGAGTCTTCCATGGTGTGGCTTCTTTCAGCCTGAACCTGTAAACTAAAGGAAGACATTATTCTTTCCCACACATTCACCTACACAGCCAACAATGGTGAGAGAGGGACCGGAGAACTGCAGTAAACTTTCCCATCCAAAGAGCAGAGAAATGGGAGGCAGATTGCAATGATAGTTTATAGCAGTTCTGAAATCTAGCCAGGCATTTGTTGCCTGTTTCATGATAGGTCTTAGTGCTGCTTCCTGGGAGTGGTTCTTCATGGCTGTTTGCTCTGTCTTTCACGATCTTGGCTCTTCTCTTTGAGCTATCTTTCTGTTACCATAAGAAATAATTTGCTTTTACCTGAATAGTTTTTTCAGCCTGCTTTCTGTTTGTATGAATTTGGGGAACCAAATGCATATTTTCATTTTGAACTCTTTCAAATGAAGCTATAATTCCTTTAAAAATTTTGCAGCTGTGTATCAAATTATAATCCATTCCATTAGACAAATACCATATTCACAAATCTCTTTGAGACAGGCTTCTTCTGTTTTGGTCCAAGAATCAGGATGCTGTGGTACAATACCCTTATGATTCTTAGAATCCCTCTTACCTGTCAGAGAGCTTCTAAGAGGTACAACATGGAAATGTTTAGAAGCCTTTTTGTTTTGCCTTTTTCAGGCATTGCCCAAATCTTTCTGAGGTCTTAACCTAGTGTTTAAAGATGTGTCCTTGAAATTTTGATCCTGAGTCCATATTTTACTGGCAAAACCTTGGATTTGACCTTTGCCCTCAGTTTGTTTCTTCCTTCAGAGCCTTTTGCTAGTGGAAGAAGCTAAGAATGAAAAATAATTTGCTTTTACGATCTTATATGTCCTATGTTGGACATACGAATATATCTCTGGACCCTGCTTGAAATCTGAGCCTGTCTTCTCTATTTTATTTCTCTTGATTTCTTCTGTTTCATACACAGCTGAAATAATCCATTTGGCAACAAAAATCAAATAAAATACCTAGGAATAAATTTAACCAAAGGTGTAAAAGATCTATACACTGAAAACTATGAAACATCAGTGAAAGAAACTGAAAACACAGATAAATGGAAAGGTATCCTGTGCTCATGGATTGGAAGAATTAATATTGTTAAAATGTCCGTACACAAAGCAATCTACAAATTCAATGCAATCCCTATAAAAACTCCAGTGGCTTTTTTCACAGCAATTAAAAAAAAAATCCTAAAATTCATATGGAATCACGAAAGACTCCAAATAGCCAAAGCAATCTTAAGCAAGAAGAACAAAGCTGGAGAAATGATACTTCCTGATTTCAAAATATATTACAAATCTATAGTAATTGAAACAGTGTGATATTGGCATAAATACAGACATATAGACCACTGGAACAAAATAAAGTGCCCAGAAATAAACCCACGCATTTACAGTCAACTGATCTTTGACAAAGGTGCCAAGAACACACAATGATTAATGGATAATCACTTCAATAAGTGGTGTTAGGAAAACCAGAAGTCCACACACAGAAAAAGAAAATTTGGCCCTTATCTTGCACCATACACACAAATCAATTAGAAATGGATTAAAGACTTAAACATAAGATCTGAAACTGTAAACGACTAGAAAAAAACATAGGGGGAAAGTTTCTTGACATTGGTTTAGGCAGTAATTTCTTAGATATGACCCCAAAACACAGGCAACTAAAGCACAGATAGATAAATGGGATTTTATCAATCTAACAATCTCCTGCACAGCAAACAATCAACAGAGTGAAGAGACAAGCTACAGAATCACATAAAATATTTGCAAGCCACATATGTGATAATAGGTTAATATTCAATCTATGTAAAATACTCAAACAATTCAATTACCCCAAAACAACCCAAGTTTAAAATGGGCAAAGAACTTGAATACATGTGTCTCCAAAGTGGATATACAAATATATAAAATGTTCAACATCAGAAATCATCAGCAAAATGCAAATCAAAACCACATATGCCTCATACCTGTTAGAATGACTATTATCAAAAAGAGAAAAGATATCAAGTGTTGTCCAGGATTTGGAGAAAAGGGGATCTCTGTCCACTGTTGGTAGGAGCATAAATTGATATAGCCATTATGGAAAACAGTATGAAAGTTCCTCAAAAAATCAAAAATAGAACTACCTTACGATCCAGCAAATCCCTCTTCTGGGTATAAAGCTAAAGAAAATGAAATCAGGGTCTCAGAAAGCTATCTGTACTCCCGTGTTCACTGCAGCATTATTCACAATAGTAAAGATGTGGAAACAACCTATATGTTCATCTACAAATGAAGGGATTAACAAAATATGGTATATAGCTATAATAGAATATTATTCAACATTAATGAAAGGAAATGCTATCATATGTGACAAGATAGATGAAGCTGGAGGACTTCTGCTGAGTTAAATAGCCAATCACAATAGGATAAATACGATATAGTAGTCAAACCCTTACAAGAGGAGAGTAGAATGGTAGCTGCCGGGGGCTTACAGAAGGGGAAAATGGGGAGTTGCTGTTCAATGCATATAAAATTTCAGGTACAGAAGATGAAAATGTTCGAGAGATCTGCTGCACAACACTGTGATTATAGCTACAATACTGTGGTATACCCTTAAAATCTCAAGTAGATCTTATGTTGTGTATTTTTACTACAATAAATAAAAGAAAAAAATTATTTTAAAAAGGGAAGCTTCTAAAC
>NW_012104299.1:851715-854412 GCF_000951045.1 Mandrillus leucophaeus
TTGGGATTCTTTGAGCTTCATAAATCTGGATGTCCATTTTTCTCCTCAGATTAGTTCTTTAAATAAGCTTACTGCTTTTCCCTCTCTTCTCTTTCTCTGACTTTAGTAATATGTAAATTGACCTGCTTGATAGTGTCTCATAAGTTTCCTATGTTTTCTTCAGTCTTTTAAAAAATATTTTTGCTCTGTGGAATGTATAATTTCAAATGTCCTGTCTTTGAGTTTACTGATTCTTTCTTGTACTTGATCAAGGCTGCTGTTGAGCCCCTCTAGATAAGTTTTTAGTTCAAGTTATTGTATTCTTCAGCCCTCAGATTTTTCTCTTTAAAAATATTTTGTTTGTTAAAATACTCATTTTGTTTGTGCATAATTTATCCTAAGCTTATTGAAATTTTGATTATGGTTATTTTTAATTCTTATCAGCTAATCCATCTACCTTCATTTTTTTAGGGTTGGTTTCTGGAGATTTATTTCGTTCCTTTCTTTGGGCCATTTTTATTTTCCTTGATCCTTTTATTAATGTGTACATATTTGAAAAATAGCCACTTCTCCCAGTCTTTATGGACTGGCTTTGTACAGGGGCAAACCTTCAAGAATTGGCCTGAGTAGAGATTCTGGGGTCCTCATAAACTTTTTCTGTGGATATGTCTTCTCTGGACTTCCGTGTGTGAATTTCTAAGTAGTGGGATTTGCTGGCTTCTGTTTTTAGGAGATCATAATCTCTTGTTCCTTCTTATTCTGTGTCTTGTACTATGGGCCTTCTGAAGCTAGTAGCACACTGGCTCAATCCTTTTTTGGTTATTACTTGCTCTTTTATTTTCAGCTGCCCCTAGGCACTTAGTTTATGCTGCATCCCACCAGTGCTTCAAGACAGATGAGACAGAAACCAGTTCCTTGGGCAGTCCCCCAAGAGTCTGAATGTTGGATATATGCTTTAGTCTTCTCTTTCCCTCCCCAGGGAGAAGCTGTGGACCATGAGCTTTTCTAATTGTGTTATGCTGAGCCAGGGGTAGGAGCTCTGGCCATGAGTGCTTACTAGTTCAAACCACCACCTTTGTTCTCAGTGGTCCCCAGGCATTTAGAGAATGCCAGTTCTGTGAGTACCTGCAGAATCCGGTCCCTTAGGCAGCCCCTTCCAAAAGCCAGAGTGTTGGACAGATGCTTCAATTTTTTCCTTCCCCAGGGAGAAGCTGGGATTGGGGGTTTCCACCTGCTCGTTCTGAGCTGGTGGAAGGGACTATGGTCAGTTACTGCATACTAGTCCAAACTGGAGGCTTTGTTCTCAGCAGTTCCCAACATGGGACCCTTTCCTTTCAGAGCTAAGATTCAGGCAAGACAGCAACAAGTCCCTTAAGTAACCTTGCTTATGGCGCAAGAGGATTCCACAGATTTTCCTACTGGCTTCAGTGTGGTTGGTTTCATGCTTGCCTGGGGTACAGGAGCCTCTCATCTGGTCTCTGGATGTCTCACAAAGGGAATCTTGGTCCATGTATTGTTGTTGAATTTATGTGTCCATTGAGAGAAGGAGAGTCTTGCTGACATCACCCCGTAAAGTAATTTTCTTTTACAGGAGGACATTTGATTGGTCTTCCTTTAGCCTTTATATCTTTATACGTATAATATCATTCCTTATTTCTTTATATGTATAGGGATAAGTTAATATTTTTCTAGTATTAAGAATCAGTGTTGATACTTAGTGTTTGTGAATTCCTGTTGAAATATTTTCTCATTAGGAAAAAGTGAAAGGGAAAATTTATATTCGCCTAGTTTTACGGCTTAAGAGTAGTAAAGGGCATGTCAGGGAATGTTACAAATGTACTGAATTTTTTCTTTCCATGTTGGTTTTGGCATCCTGAAATTAATTGAGGCACAATACCCCTTTTCTGCCTGGCACAAGTACCATATTATGAGCTCACTGTGATCAGGTCCCCTGTATCAACTGTAGGCTGTCCTTATAAGCACCAGGACTTGCTATTCTGTGTGGCATGTGGCACCTGTTATTCATAAAAAAGCTTTTAGGGTTGAACTTTTCTCCCACTTTCTGTTTCGCTGTTCACCCCAACCACCAGCGCCACCACTGAATTTCAGCCTTTGTACTTACTTAGAGTTTAAGTTGTTTCCAGGTGGAGACAGTCTCATGGCAGAAAATGAAATTTCTGTACCTAATGTCCTGTTTTTCTCATGCTAGCCAGATTTTAACAAATACTGAACTCTTTCAGTTGGCTCAAATGCCTTCACAAGAAGCTGGCTTCTGCAATGACTCTCCATTACTTGGCCTTCATTGGAGCACGTATTAGGGGTAACATAATAAGTTTAGTTAATAATAATGGACATGTTTAATTGGAAGTAGGGCTATTCAATTTGTATTTGTAATGGGTTTGGAGACCAAGAGAGCAATTTGGACTACAGATATACATTTTATAAGCAAAACTTCTTATTATTTGAAAAATTAATACATTGGATCATCCAGAGAAAACTTGTAAAATGAAAATAAATTAGTTTAGACACAGAACTCTGGGATCACAGCATGTATGGGATGGGTGAAGAAAGCTAGTGAAGGTTACTGTGGAGGAGATCTCTGAATGATAGGATGAGAACCATGGAAAAATGGTTTTTGTTTGTTCATTTGTTTTTAGACAGGGTCTCACTCTGTCACCCAGCCTGGAGTGCAGTGGAACAATCACAGCTCACTGTAGC
>NW_012104299.1:855022-859835 GCF_000951045.1 Mandrillus leucophaeus
ACCATTGCACCCAGCCTGGGCAACAAGAGCAAAAACAACAGTAAATAGGATTGCTTTCTTGATTTCTTTTTGGATAATTCATTGTTAGTGTATAGAAGTGCTACTGATTTTTGTATGTTGGTTTTGTATCCTGAAATTTTACTGAATTCATTTATTAGTTTAAATAGTTTTTTAATGCAGTCTTTAGGGTTTTCTGCATATATGATTGTGTCATCTGCAAATAGAAACCATTTTCCTTTTTACTTTCTGATTTGGATGCTTTTTTCTTGCCTGACTACTCTGGCTAGGACTTCTGTACTGTTTAATAGGTGGTGAGAGTGAGCCTTCTTGCCTTGTTCTTGATCTTAGAGGAAAAGCTTTTTTAGCTTTTCACTGTCTGAGTATTATGCTAGGTATGGGCTTTGTCCTATATGCATTTTGTTATTTTGATGTACATTCCTTCTGTACTTAATTTATTGAGTTTTTATCATAAAAGAATGTTGAATTTTGTCAGACTTTTTCTGCATCGATCCAAATGATCGTATAATCTCTGTTCTTCATTCTGTTAATGTGGGGTGTCACATTTATTGTTTAGCATATATTGTACCATCCTGGCATCTTAGGGATAAATCCCACTTGATTATGGTGTATGATTCTTTTAATGTGCCATGAAATTCAGTTTGCTAGTATTTTGTTGAGGATTTTTGCATCTATGTTCTTCAGGTATATTGGCTTGTAATTTTCCTTTATTGTAGTGTCTTTGTCTGGTTTTGGTATCAGGGTAATGCTGGCTTTGTAAAATGAATTTGGAGTATTCCCTCTTCTTCAGTGTTTTGAATGAGTTTGAGGAGGATTGGCATTACTTCTCAAATGTTTGGTGGAATTCACCAGTGAAGCCATCTGGTTTTGGGCTTTTCTTGGTTGGGAGATTTTTAATTACTGATTCAGTTTCCTTACTAATTATTGGTCTGTTCATATTTTCTATTCTTCATGATTCAATCTTGGTAGGTTTTGCATTTCAAGTAATTTGTTCATCTCATCTGGGTTATCCAATACATTGGCATACTGTTGCTCATAGTACTTTCTTACAGTTCTTTTTATTACTTTTTTTTTTTTCCTTGAGATAGGTTCTCGCTCTGTCACCCAGGCTGGAGCACAGTGGTGCAATCACTGCTCACTGCAGCCTTGACTTCTTGGGCTGAACCAATTCTACCTCATCCTCCCAAGTAGCTGGGACCTCAGGTGTGTGCCACCACATCCAGCTAATTTTTTTTATTTTTTATTTTTGTAGAAATGAGGCTCACTTTGTTGCTGAGGCTGGTCATGTACTCCTGGGCTCCAGCAATCCTCCTGCCTTAGCCTCCCAAAGTGTTGGGATTACAGGAATGAGCCACTGCACCCAGTCATTCTTTTAATTTCTGTTAGATTGAGTGTAATGTCTTATCTTTCATTTCTGATTTTAGTTGTTTAGTCTTCTCTCCTTTTTTCTTATTCTATGTAGCCAAAGGTTTTTCAACTTTGTTGATCATTTCAATTAATCAACTTCAATTTCAATTAATCAACTCTTAGTTTCATTTTCTGTTTTGTTTTTCTATTTTCTGTTTTATTCCTGCTCTAATCCTTACTATTAATATTTACTTCAATCTGCTGGCTTTGAGTTAGTTTGTTCTTTTTTTAGTTCCTTAAGGTGTACATCTAGGTTGTTGATTTGAGTTTTTTTTCTTTTTTAATGTAAGCTTTTACAGGTGTAAATTTTCCTCTTAGCACTGCTTTCACTGAATCCTACACATTTTGGTGTGTTGTGTTTTTGTTGTCATTTGTCTCAAGATATTTTCTAATTTCCTTTATTTTCCTTTCTTGTTTGACTCATTGGTTGATGAGAATTTGTTGTTTAATTTTCACACATTTGTGGACTTTAATACATCATTTCGTTAATTGCTTTCTGTTATATAGTTCCTTTTGTTCATTTCTTCCTTATATTTCTTTGTGATTTGATGATTTTTGTTGTTGTAGTTTGCTTTGATTCCTTTTCTTTATATTTTGTGTACCTACTATATTTAAAAAATTTATGTTACCATAAGGCTTACATAAATCATCTTATAGTTGTAACAACCTATTTTAAGCTGGTAACTTCGATTGTATTAAAACATTCAATACTTTTTACTCACTCACACACTTTATGTTATTAATGTCCCAATTTTCTCTATTCTGTATTCATTAACAAATTATTGTGTGATATGAAACCATCCAAGTTGTCCCATAAAATGGATGTTTATTTTTTTTTGAATAAACACAGAAATTAACTCTCCCAGTCTTAACACTCGAGAAAGTTAACGTTTGTCTTAATTGAGTTCCTTTCTCTGGAAACCAACCATCTGTTATCCCAGATCGTATCAAGGAACTGAAACTTACCAGATCACGGCATCTAGACAACGTTATGCCAGACCCCTCACCTATCATGATTGCCTAACCAACCACCTGCTTCCTGTTGACGAACTCCTCTTCCTTACCATTCCCTAATTCCTGTTTTCCCACATGTAGTTATATTTCTTCCCTGCTATATAAACTAATTTTAGTTGGGCGAGGAGATGGATTTGATACTGATCTCCCATCTCCTTGGCTGCAGTGCCCAAATAAAGCCTTCTTCCCTAACAATACTCATTGTCTCATTGATTGGCTTTCTATGCGGTGAGCAGTGGGACCTAGACTGGACCCCTGGTGTTTCGGTAACAGTTACAGTTATTTTTAAGACTTTCATCTTTTAATTTTTATATTAAAGTTTAATGAACCACTATTACATCAATAGAGTAATCTGTATTTTATATATAATTACTTTTATCAGTGAGTTTCATATTTTCATGCGTTTTCATGCTACTAACTAGTGTCCTTTCATTTCAACTTGAAGAACTCCCTTTAGAATTTCTTTTAAGTCAAGTGTAGTGGTGATGAACTCCTTCAACTTTTGTTTGTCTGGGACCATATCGCTCTTTCATGTTTAAAGGACAGACTTGCATGGTATATAATAATATCCTTGATTGGCGGTTTTTCTCTTTCAGTACTTTGAATATATCATCCCATTCTTTCCTGGCCTATAAAGTTTCTGTTGAAAAATCCTTTGCCAGTTTTATGAGTTTCCTTTGTATGTAATGAGTTGCTTTTCTCTCTTTGATTTCAAAATTCTTTTTTTCTCTTTGACATTTGGCAATTTGATTATAATGTGTCCTGGTGTAGATCTCTTTACATTCAATCTACTTGGGATTCTTTGAGCTTCATAAATCTGGATGTCCATTTTTCTCCTCAGATTAGTTCTTTAAATAAGCTTACTGCTTTTCCCTCTCTTCTCTTTCTCTGACTTTAGTAATATGTAAATTGACCTGCTTGATAGTGTCTCATAAGTTTCCTATGTTTTCTTCAGTCTTTTAAAAAATATTTTTGCTCTGTGGAATGTATAATTTCAAATGTCCTGTCTTTGAGTTTACTGATTCTTTCTTGTACTTGATCAAGGCTGCTGTTGAGCCCCTCTAGATAAGTTTTTAGTTCAAGTTATTGTATTCTTCAGCCCTCAGATTTTTCTCTTTAAAAATATTTTGTTTGTTAAAATACTCATTTTGTTTGTGCATAATTTATCCTAAGCTTATTGAAATTTTGATTATGGTTATTTTTAATTCTTATCAGCTAATCCATCTACCTTCATTTTTTTAGGGTTGGTTTCTGGAGATTTATTTCGTTCCTTTCTTTGGGCCATTTTTATTTTCCTTGATCCTTTTATTAATGTGTACATATTTGAAAAATAGCCACTTCTCCCAGTCTTTATGGACTGGCTTTGTACAGGGGCAAACCTTCAAGAATTGGCCTGAGTAGAGATTCTGGGGTCCTCATAAACTTTTTCTGTGGATATGTCTTCTCTGGACTTCCGTGTGTGAATTTCTAAGTAGTGGGATTTGCTGGCTTCTGTTTTTAGGAGATCATAATCTCTTGTTCCTTCTTATTCTGTGTCTTGTACTATGGGCCTTCTGAAGCTAGTAGCACACTGGCTCAATCCTTTTTTGGTTATTACTTGCTCTTTTATTTTCAGCTGCCCCTAGGCACTTAGTTTATGCTGCATCCCACCAGTGCTTCAAGACAGATGAGACAGAAACCAGTTCCTTGGGCAGTCCCCCAAGAGTCTGAATGTTGGATATATGCTTTAGTCTTCTCTTTCCCTCCCCAGGGAGAAGCTGTGGACCATGAGCTTTTCTAATTGTGTTATGCTGAGCCAGGGGTAGGAGCTCTGGCCATGAGTGCTTACTAGTTCAAACCACCACCTTTGTTCTCAGTGGTCCCCAGGCATTTAGAGAATGCCAGTTCTGTGAGTACCTGCAGAATCCGGTCCCTTAGGCAGCCCCTTCCAAAAGCCAGAGTGTTGGACAGATGCTTCAATTTTTTCCTTCCCCAGGGAGAAGCTGGGATTGGGGGTTTCCACCTGCTAGTTCTGAGCTGGTGGAAGGGACTATGGTCAGTTACTGCATACTAGTCCAAACTGGAGGCTTTGTTCTCAGCAGTTCCCAACATGGGACCCTTTCCTTTCAGAGCTAAGATTCAGGCAAGACAGCAACAAGTCCCTTAAGTAACCTTGCTTATGGCGCAAGAGGATTCCACAAATTTTCCTACTGGCTTCAGTGTGGTTGGTTTCATGCTTGCCTGGGGTACAGGAGCCTCTCATCTGGTCTCTGGATGTCTCACAAAGGGAATCTTGGTCCATGTATTGTTGTTGAATTTATGTGTCCATTGAGAGAAGGAGAGTCTTGCTGACATCACCCCGTAAAGTAATTTTCTTTTACAGGAGGACATTTGA
>NW_012104299.1:860985-920996 GCF_000951045.1 Mandrillus leucophaeus
TCAATCTCCTGCTGGCCTCAAGTGATCCTTCTACCTCAGCATCCCAAGTAGCTGGGACCACAGGCATGCACCACCAAGCCCGACTGACTACTTTTTTTCACATGTTGCCCAGGCTGGTGCCAAACTCCTGAGCTTAAGCAATAGGCCCACCTTGGCCTCCCAAAGTGCTGGGATTAGGTGTGAGCTACTGCATCTGGCCAGAAGAATGGTTTTATGGAGACATTGAATGCAGCATCGTTAAACTACTGTCTCTAATGTTGTAGTGAGATCAACTAAATTAAGGACAGGTTATGACTCATTTGCTTGAGTGTCTAGGAGACTGTTGATGACCTTACTTATAGCACTTTTGGGATAAATGCAAGTCATATTGTAGTTGATTGAAAATATATGACAGGTTAGAGCATGGCCCCAATAACATTTTTGAAAATTTATCGTGAGGGTAAAAAGGTTGGTACAGAAGGACAGCTACAAGTGAATTAAGAGGGTGTGTTGTTTTATGTATGCAACCCTGTGCAATAAATAGATAAATATTTCAGGCTCCTTTTTAAATTAGTATTTTTTATGAGAAGAATTTTAATATTTAAGCATTTTTCAATTTTTAAGTATAGATCTTTTTATGATTATTTAATCTATTCTTAAAGAAGAATAGGCCACTGCTTAGTATGACATACCAGGTTACCTCTCCTCATAGAGTTTTAAATGCTTATATCAGCTGATGCACATTGACTGGTAAAATTATACTCAAAATATTAACTTTGCCCATTTTTCTCATTTGCTTTTAACTATTTGGATGTTTGTGATACTGAATGGGGTATAAAAAATAAACAGCTCTCTTTAAAACAGCTTTTTCAGCCATTTTACATTACTTATTAACTCGTCTAAGGAATGTTATTCTATCAGTTTTAATTACAAAATACATTCATTTTAATATTGTCTTTTGAATTCGTATTCTGTCTTTTGGAAATACTTAGTGTAGGTCACAGTTTGTGAAGGAAATCCTGATACGGTTTGTGGTTGAATGTTAGTGACTTTAATCTATTGTATATTGGTTATTTTCCATTTCATATATCTTGAAGCCGTTGTTCAGAGAATAGGTGTTCATAATTATGGAATTTTCATTGAAGTGGTTTGAATAAAATCATATAAGAGAGACTCCAGGCTAAAGGAGGCTATTTAAGAATGTATTTTATATGATATTTATATGAGAGAAGTCTTTCTGATGAAGTCCATTTAAACTGGTTTCCTACTTACCCTGCATTTCACATTTTACCTAAATTAACAGGGTGTGTTTTTAAATAGAAGACTTTGATATACCTGTGGTTTCTGACATGCTTTCAAATTAATTGAAACTTTAAACTACGTGAAGATTTTGTTATTTTATATGTTGTAAGGCTTCATGTTGATGTGGAACATGAATCCAACCAAGTTTGCTGACCCTGAAACAATGTTCTTCCCATAGAATATGTGCTTCGTTTTCTCTCTTTTTACATTTGGGAAAAGGGGAAAGGAGGAGAAAAGATTTAAATGCAGGTGATTTATTTTAGTCTGACTTAAAAACAGCATTTGCATAAGCAAGTCTGTGGCATTTATGTAACCTCTTATAATTTAAATGAAATGATACATAAAAAGGTTATTATTTGTATTTTTTTTTTTTCATGTGGAACATCTTTTTTTGTGGTGTTGTTGTTGTTGTTGTTTGAGATGGAGTCTCGCACTGTCTCCCACGCTGGAGTGCAGTGGCACAATCTCAGCTCACTGCAACCTGTGCCTCCCAGGCTCAAGCGATTCTCCTTGCCTCAGCTTCCCAAGTAGCTGGGATTACAAGCGCTCGCCACCATGCCCAGCTATGGAACATCATTGTTAATACAAACTATCATCTCATTTCCAAGGGAAAAAAAATGGTAATCCTAGATTCTAATACTCTGTGTCCTCTGAATTCTCCAAATTGTGATTTGATTATTTTGGTCTCTTAGCAGGGAACAGTACACTGGGAAGCTCCGAATGAGATCGCATTCTATGAGTCCAACTCACAGAGAAGATGGACAAAATATTACCCCAAAGATTTGTGTAAGATTAGATTTTACTTTTGTTTGGTTTTTGCTTGTTGCTTTAAAATAGCTGAACAAGGTTTTAATTTCACTTGTTGAAGTGCCAATGATTGGCTTCAAAACGCAATAAAGTTGGATGATTCTGGTGAACATCCTGATGTCAAAGAAAGTGGGGTGTTTGGTATATAGTGTAGTATCCCTTCTACTTCCTCAATGATTCTGATGTGTTATATTCATCAGTCTGTTGTTTCTCCTGTGTAACAAAGAATAACATTTTCCCTTTATTCAGAATATATATAGAAATAATTATATACCCGGTGATCATAAAATTAAGAAGAAATTGGTATTGTAGTGAAGTAGGGAACACTGCTTTTCTAATGAAGGTAAACTGTGTATATCTTGAAATAAGACTGTCTGTCTTGCATCTATTTATTCAATATAGATTTGGTTTGGACAAGGTGCTAATGAGCACTCCAGTTAGCTTTTTTTTTTTTTTTTTGAGATGGAGTCTCATTGTTGCCCAGGCTGGAGTGCAGTGGTGCAACCTTGGCTCACTGCAACCTCCGCCTTCCAGGTTCAAGCTATTCTCCTGCCTCAGCCTCCCAAGTAGCTGAGACTACAGACATGCGCCACCACGCCTGGCTAATTTTTGTATCTTTAGTAGAGACAGGGTTTCGCCATGTTGGCCAGGGTGGTATTGAACTCCTGACCTCAAGTGATCCTTCCGCCTGCCTCAGTCTCCCAAAGTGTTGGGATTACAGGCCTGAGCCACTGTGCCCGGCCCCAGTTAGCTTTGAAAAGAGAAACACTGTGCCTGCTTATTCCAGTCTTATTGCCTAACTCTGGCTGTCTTGAGTTACGTGACTTTTCGTTGCAAGAGAAAGCATGTATAACGCATGACTGTTTTAGCACATGGCACTATAAACATAACTCACTGCATTTTATCCAATGATAATTTGGAATTAAAAAATATAAAGGGCAGCACATTTTCAGTAGTGAGAAACTACAATCATTATATTTACTCAGAATAAGCAAGGCAGGTACATTTTCTTATTTAAGAAATTCTTGTTCATGAAAAAGCATACAAGAAGCAGAGGACCACTAGTAGAAGTGATAATGAATTTTAATATAGTTTTATAAATAATAATAATGCAATATTTTATTGAAAAGAAATGTAGAAACTCAGTAAAATATGAAGAACATTTTAGTGCATTTAAAAAAATTACTTCATATTAATTTAAATGATCATAGATATAAATAGATACATTTGTTAGCAATTAAGCTTTCTAAAAGCATGAGAATGCTGTATCAAAAATCTAATTTCAAATATTCTTTCTGGGCTGGAAACTAGCCATTCTCTTCCACAGACTTACCTTTCTAAGTTTTTAGGGTTTTCTGGTCATAGTCAATTTCTGGACACGGATCTTAGGTTGTCTCTAGTTCATTATAGTTTTAATCTGGGCTGTTAAATGTGTAATACAGAAATTATACAGGAGGGGAAAAAAGCATGGAATTGTTATGTTTTAAAAAATAAAGAATCACCATAATTGTGTGTTTTTTTTTTTTTTTTGAGATGGATTCTTGCTCTGTCGCCCAGGCTGGAGTGCAGTGGCGGGATCTTGGCTCACTGCAAGCTCCGCCTCCCGGGTTCACGCCGTTCTCCTGCCTCAGCCTCCCGAGTAGCTGGGACTACAGGCGCCCGCCACCACGTCTGGCTAATTTTTTGTGTTTTTAGTAGAGACAGGGTTTCACCGTGTTAGCCAGGATGGTCTTGATCTCCTGACCTTGTGATCTACCCACCTCGGCTTCCCAAAGTGCTGGGATTACAGGCGTGAGCCACCACACCCGGCCATAATTGTGTTTTTATGATGTGAGTCCAAAGATTATTTATATTCAGTGTATGAGTGAGAATTAATTTAAGAACAAAGAGCTTCTTGGACATAAGCACAAAACTTCCTGTTAACTAATTTTTATGAGAATAATTCATCTTTTCACGTCGCCCCTCCCCCCCACAACACACTTTAAAGCTACTGTGGTATACCACAATCAAAACTTTTTGTAAAAGAACTTAAAGAGAAGAGCCTGGGTTTATTTTTTAATCTTTTACTTTTTGAAATCTAGTTACTGTGTGAATATATTATTTAGGCAGCTCATAGCCCTAAGCTGCTGTACTAGTCATTATTTAGAACTGAGAACCAGGCCGGGTGTGGTGGCTCACGCTTGTAATCCCAGCACTTTGGGAGGCTGAGGCAGGTGGATCACCTGAGGTCAGGAGTTCAAGACCAGCCTGACCAACATGGAGAAACCCTGTCTCTACTAAAAATACAAAATTAGCCGGGGTGGTGGCACATGCCTGTAATCCCAGCTACTCGGGAGGCTGAGGCAGGAGAATCGCTTGAACCCGGGAGGCGGAGGTTGCGGTGAGCCGAGATCGCCCCATTGCACTCCAGCCTGGGCAAAAAGAGTGAAACTGTCTCAGAAAAAAAAAAAAAGAACTGAGAACCCTAGTTCAGTTGTAACCCAATCCTTTCCTCTGAGGGCAATACAGCATTACCAGACAAGCACACAAAACTCTCATGGCGCTGAATGACATGTATTTTGTCCTTTTTTTCTCTCTCCCTTCCCCCCTCTTTCTCTTCTTTTCCTCCCTCCCTTTCCCTTCTTTCCTCCCTTCCTTTCTTCCTTCTTTCCTTCCTCCCTTCTTTCTTGTCCTTCCTCTTTGTTTCCCCTTTTATCTCTTCTATCTTTTCCTCTTTTATCTCTTTCATCTTTTCCTCTTTTATTTCTTCCTTCTTTCCTCCCTCTCCTCTTCCTTTTTCCCTTTTGTATTTCAGGAAGTTTATTCGAAAAAGTCTCCTGTTTCTGATGATAGTGACATTGAAGCTCGCCTTAATAGTTGGAATCTTGGGGTAAAAAAAAGTATTTGCTTTGTGTATATATAGATGTGTCAAAGTCATATTGTATGTGGATAATATCTGAACTAATTTGATTTTATTCAGTGAACGTTGGATGTTAGACATTTGTTACTGTGTGGCCTTGAGAAAGGCTTAAGTATAGAAAATAAATAACATTCTGAACAAACATAAAATAGTCCCTGTCCCCAACAAGCTAACTTTCTTATGTGTGAAATAAGAGATATACATATAAAATAGTTAAGTAACAATAATAATTTATGACAGTATATGGTAGAATATCAAGATGAGTTATGTGAGTCACCCTAAGTGGAGGGGAGGGAAGGGAGAACTTGAAGCAACACAGCCATTTGGGTTAAAAACACTCAAGGGGACCCCATGGATGAGCAGCTGTTACGGACAGCAGTTTATAGAGGCTGTGGGTCAAGAAAGTATTTGGAGAGATAGAGAGGTGGGAATTGGTGGCAGAAATAGGCACTGAGAATGACGTGGTGGAGTAAGTGAGCTGTCGTGATTGGGTGTTTAGAATTTATGTATGGAATCTGTGAGCACTGTGTCAGCCTGCATTACATTGGAGCTTTGAATGCTAAATTGAGAAGTTTAGCTTTTAAATTTTAGGCAATATTGAGCCCTGGCGTTTTTTTTCTCATTTCACTTTACATATATGCTAACTGTTTAAATGCTTTTAGGAAACAACAAAAAGTGCTTAAAATGATTTTAGAATATGTTTTATTGTAAAAATAATTTGTAGTTTGAAAAATGTAGAAACATCAGAGGAATAAAAATCAACAGAGACCTGTGTTAACATTTTGTTATATAACATATCTTTTCCTCCCTTTTTTTCTGTGTGTTTTTATAAGATTCAATAAAATTTTATTATAAATACTATCTTATATGCAATTTAACATTTTATATGAGTTTGTAAGAACTCTATATAAAAGGCTGTGAATGGTAGCATTTATTTTTCTTTTGGATGGATATTCCATAAGCTTTTTAAGTGTTCTGCTATTTTTGGACATCTGAGTTGCTCCCAGTTTGTTTAACATAAGTAATTTTGCAGTAAAATTCCTTGTAAGAGTCTTTTTATACATATTTGGTTACTTTCTTAGCTTACATTACATCTTTGGTACATCTTTTGGTACAAGGTTTATACCAATTTCAACCAGCAGTATCAGTTGTCCATTTTCTTCACCAGCAGTATATCAGTTGTCCATTTTCCACCTATTCACTGACATTAGGGATTGTTATTTCAAAAAACTTAAAACCTTTCTACTAATAATGGTCTTTAATGAAAGCAGTGCTTTAGGGAAATTGACTTGGTGGGATTATGAAAGTTCTATTGGATATGAGTAGAAATGGAGAAAAGGTCCTGATTATCTTTTAGGTCTTTATTTTCTCTTTCTCTCTTTTTCTCTCTTTTTCTTTTTTTCTTTCTTTCTTTCTTTCTTTCAGACAGAGTCTTCCTGTGTTGCACAGGCTGGAGTGCAGTGGTGCTATCGTGGCTCACTGCAACCTCTGACTCCCGGGTTCAAGCAATCCTCCTGCCTCAGCCTCCCACGTAGCTGGGATTACAGGTGCGTGCCACCATGCCTGGCTAATTTTTGTATTTTTAGTAGAGACAGGGATTTCACCATGTTGGTCAGGCTGGTCTCGAACTCCTGACCCTCAGGTGATCTGCCCACGTCAGCCTCCCAGAGTACTGGGATTACAAGCTTGAGCCACTGCGCCTGGCTGTTTAGGTCTTTATAGTGGACTCCATGTTAGCATGATTGCCGGGAGGAGGGAAAGGTAAAAGGAAAAACTTTTGAGAGTAAAATGTGCTAAGTGACTGATCGAAAGACTGAACTGAAGGGCACCTAAAGGCTTGGTTCTGAGAAATGGAAATGTTGGCCTTTTGTCAGTTAATTGACTGTCAGATGAGGGCGGACCCATTTTAAAGGTTTTAATTTAGATAGTGGAGTTGAAAACTGGTAAGGTTTAATGGGGTAGTTCAAGGCCTAGAGTTTCTTGAGAGTCAAGAGCTGGAGTTATATGTTGGAGTCACACTGTTTGAGAAGGCAGCTGCGCCCAGAAACGAGAACAGCTCTAGTCTTTGGAGAGCTCGGAGAGTCAGGAGGTCTGGGTGGAGAGCAGAGTGAGGGAGGATGTCTGGCTCGTGGAATGGGCACAGTTAGAAGGTTGGGAAATGGATAGGAAATTAAAGTAATGTGGACCTCCTATTAATTTTGGGAGTTTTCTAGAGAAAGAGAGAAGTAGAATTGATGAAAGGAGGGTAATAAATCAAAAGAAAAACGTTTTCATGTTTTAAGGTGCAGGGGAAGTTGCCATTGGAGGGAAGTCCTGTTACCAGTGTGGGAGAAGAGCACAGGAAATCCTTCAGAAAGACAAATTCCTTTTGCCAGAGAGCAACATCAAAGTGGAAAAGAAAATTCTGGAGCTATCCTTTTAAACTCGCCTTTTCCCTTAGCCACTTGAACCATGATATACATTACTTAGCACATAGAGTACTTTTCACGGTTGTTTAACTGTTCTGAGAATTAAATCTTTCTTGGTATAGTAAAATTAAAATATAATATTTAAGATATTGTGAGGTAATACCTTAGAAGTAGGTCTGTCTAGGGTTTTGTTTCACATTTTTATTGTTCAAAGAATACAATAACAGTGTAAAATATAAAAGTCTTGCATTTTTATGTATTTATACCATATAGGCATTAATCAGGCTGAGCTATATCTCTTTATTACAGTAGAATAATTTAAGTATCCAACTTATTAGAAAGCTTAGATTTTGCTTTGATTTTAGTTTTGTATGAGACTGCGTGATTGGCTTTTTTCTTTCTTCCTCCGAGTGATCCATTAGGAGCTAGAGTTAATATTTGTGCTCTGGACTACGGATACATTTCTTATATACTGGTGTTCTTGTCAGCATCTTCATTCTGATGCATTAGATGTTGTAGAATTTGAATTGTCTAGTTTTTGTTAAAAAATCAAAATTTCCCCAAATATATTCTTTATTTTCCCAGAAATCAAATTCCCAAATATATTCTTTATTTTCCCAGGAGTATGTTAGTATTTTTTCTAGGAATACATAATTCAAGTAGAGCTTTATTTATTAAAAACTAGCAATGATATTTTTCTCTTGTATTTTTTCTTAATATTTAACCTTTTCAACATTTAGTTTTTGTGACGCTTTCTTGCTTTCTCAATATATTTTATACCTATTTCGTGTCTGACTCTCTTAAGTCACAAGCTGAAAGGTTGTGCTGTGGGTATTCGCTATTTGTAAGTTCATCTGAGTACTTGCATGGATGGAGGCTTTGGAACATTCTCCCTTTAGTGACTCATGGATCATTGTGAAACACTCTATGTGTACCCATTTGAAAAAAAAACTTTAAAAAATATGTCTTATTTGGTTTCTCAAGTTTTAGATTCTATTATTTATTTTGTGATTAATATAATATCTTAAGATCTATGTCAGGAATATTGGAAGTTTTTGATGTTGACTAGGAATTATTTGTAGCTTCCTTTTTAAAGTGCTGTAGTTTTAAGGTAGCAGGAAAAAGTCCTAAGTATGTTCATTCTGGTTTCTAGAATGTGCTTGTGAATTTTCTTTGATAAGTGAGGTGTATAATATTAACATTCAATGAAAATCACAATCGTGAAACAAGTTCCCTTTGAATTTAAATCCCTTTATCTACTTTATAGGTATAGAAATGGATGGGAAACATTAGCTTGCTGACACAATTGAAACCTGCCATTGAATGAAGCTTTTAAATTGAATCACTAAAAATCATGGTCATTACTGACTGATGGTTTAAAAGAAAAATTACCATACATAGAAAGACCAACTTTTATCCTAAGAAAATTATGTTATTGTTACTCTTGTGTGGTAATTGAATTGATAATATTTTCTTTGCAATTCTAATTATACATAGATTTGTAGTCTTTGTTATTTTTTCCTTTTCCTCCTTTCTCTTCTCTTTTTTTTCTCTTCTTTTTTTCTTTTCCTCTTCTTCATGGGTCTTTATTATAATTTACTTAAGGTACAGAGAGGGGAAATATGTTGTGTTCATTAACGGGGTACTTTGTGGTATGATTAGTTGGGACAGTTCTCATTAAGTAAGCATGTAATTTCAGCTGTCTTATCTAGTTTTATTTTAGGCAATTTCATGGTTTTTTTCATGTAGGTTAGAAACCTGCCCCTTTTCTTTTCTTTTTTCTCCTTTTCTTTTCTTTTCTTTTCTTTTGAGACAGGGTCTTGCTCTGTCACCCAGGCTAAAGTGCAGTGGCAAGACCATAGCTCACTGCGGCCTTAAACTCATGGATTCAAGTGATCCTCTTGCCTCAGCCTCTTGAGTAGCTAGTGGTGCACACCACTATGCCTGACTCCTGTCCATTTCATACTACACAATGGTCTTGGAGAGAAACTGAGCTGAACATTCCGATATTTTAGGCTTCTCATTCAGCTGTAGTTTTCTACAAATGAGTGAAAGTGTCAGATTTTGAGACTAGGACAAAGTTACCCAAATGAAGAAGAGTTATGAGAGTGGTTTACATAAAAAATTAATACTTTGATAAGACAAATTCTCTTTGTCTTTCTCTAGAGTATAAAAATATCTGGAAGTATCTACTCAAAATGGTAACTGATAATTCCACATGGTAAAATATAAGCGCTTATTTTCTTAACATTTTAAGTGTTTTTTAAAAATATTAAGTATTTATTATTCATAAAAAACAAAGCCACAACAGTATTTATAGCATTTTCCCCAAAGCTTGCATTTGGGGAGTGTAACTATATTCAGAGTTTTATTTGAGAAGTTGACATTTATTTGTTTTAAAAGTGAATGTAAACTTCTGGCCATGAGTAAATCTATTACAGCCAGGTTCTCCCACAACCAAGAATTCTGGACAAAATACAGAAAGCAAACCACCTGGGGACTCTGAAAAGTCAATAATAACAGGCCGATTGAGAGGGAAGTTGGACTATGAAGAATCACTGATACAGTGGCAGGAAGTTTCCTGGTTTTCTGTTTGTGTTTTTTTCTTCCTTAACTCCCAACTTTGACTCCATGGTGGGCCAAACTGAGGGACTGTGTAGCAGGCGTGGATGGCAGAAACTTACAGAGCAGTCCATCTTTTTGGCCAGAGAAGTGGGAGAATGGAAGAATGTGAGGGGATTTTTTTTTTTTTTTTAAATTTCCTGGCCCTGCCTCTACACCAGCCCCAGTGGAAAAACTATGTTATTGTGGTCTCAGGGCAGCAGTTAGCGCCCATCTGTTTGGATAGATCAACAGATAAAAGAAACCTCTGTTCATGCAAAGAATTGGGAGGAACATTTTATATACTATTTTTTTCCTGTGTCTTTTCGCTTGCTATTATACTTTGCTCTCAGAGTGTGCCTAGTCACATGGAACTGTGAATAGTTCCTTCCAACTCTGAAGGAACCTCATTATTTTGGCCAGTGGGACTGAGAAAGAAGCTGTCAGAGCCAGAGAGGTATGCAGGGAAATCCAGGAATGGAAAGAGTGGGAGAAGGGGATTGCTAGTTCTGTGTATGAACCAATACAAGTTCCAGTCTTTCTCCAACGTAGACACATGTGGAACATATCCCTCAAATCATAGTCTCATAGAAGTCTTAGAGAACTGAATTGTGATATAAATTATTGCCCTAGTCCCAGACCACACCAAGTGGTACATGTGAGGGGCAGACTCAAATGACATAGGAAAGACTTCAAACTTGGAACTGACACCAGAGCTTCTGTCTGTAGAAGGAGAGATGGAATTTGCAGACTGATCTGAAGGCAGTTGATTGTCCCCTGAGACAAACAAGCATCACCATTTTTCGGAACCTTACAATATAATTATAATGATTAAGATGATAATTTTTCAGATCATAGAGAATTAAACTGGAGATTGGCAACAAACTATTTGGGAAATCCACAAAGATTTAGAAATTAACACACTTCTGAATAATCCAGGAGTAAAAGAAAAAATCTTAAGGGAAATGAGAAAATATTTTAAATGACAACACAACATATCTAAATGTGTGGGATGTAGCCAAAGTAGGTTTCATTGGGAAATTTACAGCATGAAATACTTACTTTAGAAAAGAAGAGGGGGTTCTATTTCTAGAATGGTAGCATGAGGAGCTCCACAGATGTGCTCCGTAGCAAAACAAGCATCATTGGTAATTGGTAATTAAAAGTCTCTGGAAATTGTCCTAAAGGCATAGAGCAAATGAAGACATTTATTCAAGAAAATCAACTACAACTTGGTAAGAACAGCAAGAGTTTTTGGCACGTGAACCATGACTTGCTTTCTCTTTTCCCCTGTTCCTCCTCAAGCTCAGCTTCGCAGAAATTCCATTCCCAGTGGGTGTGGCAAAGAAGATGAAGTTTCTCTCCCCTCAGCTCCCAATCGAGGGATACAGTATCATATTGGGAGGGGCGTGCTGCCGAATTTCTTATCCCTTTGAAGTCTGAGTGGAGGTGGCTAAATTCCTGGTGAGTGCAGCTTAGTGGTTGGGGGAGAGGGCTGTCTTCCTCCACTCAGCCAAGACTGATACGGCAGAAGCTCTACCCCAGACACAGTAGGCCAAGAATACTGTGGCCTTGATTGTCTTTACCTCGACTTGTTCATAGGATAGAGATTTCACTCCAGGAGTCGCAAACCAGGAACAAGAAAGCTCCCTCTGCACAGTGCCTAGTGTAGTAGCTCAGAGATTTTTGCACAGGGGGAGAGGCAGTCTGAAGATCAGTGAGATAAGAAGCTCTCCTCCAAGAAAGGACTAATGGAAACAGTGTGGGGAAGTTCAAGCCTAAGGATGCTCTAGAAAACAATGGAGATTTTAGTGGTCAACAAATAAGAGGAGTCTGGTAGTTCCTACTAATTAACAGCAATAAGCTAAACCACAGGCTAGTACAGTCACCAGAGAGAACCAGGGACAGAGACAGCCAAGAAGAGTCCTCCTGGGGTCAGAACAATTCTCAGAGACTACCTCAGCATCTATCCCTGCCTGAATTTAATTGAATCAGGCTATGGAGCAATTTATGACCCAAGGTATTGTTGAAAATAATAGAACAAATGGCCAGCAATTAGTAGACATAAGAGCTGGGTGTGATATCAAATTAGATATACAGTTTAATAAAATGATAAGGGGAAAAAACAGTTAGAGGAGCCCTGCTGAATCCACTGTCATCACAGGTGATTGTGTGCATGCCCAAGACTGTATGCGCTGAGGGGTGACTCCAAAGTCTTCACACTGTGGGAGAAATAGACTTTATGAAATAGTCTAGCCAAGCCACTAATGAAATAAACACATGAAAACAACTAAAGTTATTCATGGAGAGGGGAATCAGTGTCCAAAGTTGCTACATTGTATTACCTAAAATGTCCAGTTTTCAAGAAAAAAAATTACAAGACATGCAAAGAAACAGGAACGTATGGCCCTTGTACAGAGAAAAATTATGCAACAGAAATGGCCTGTGAGAGGGCCGAGAGACCAGATTTAACAAACAAAGACTTCAAAATAGCCATTATAAATGTGTTCAAAGAACTAAAGGAAACGATGTTTAAAGAAGTAAAGAAAGCTGTGATGGGCCGGGCGTGGTGGCTTATGTCTGTAATCCCAGCACTTTGGGAGGCTGAGGCGGGTCGATCACAAGGTCAAGAGATCAAGACCATCCTGGCTAACACAGTGAAACCCCATCTCTACTAAAAATACAAAGAGTTAGCTGGGCATGGTGGTGCACACCGGTAGTCCCAGCTACTCGGGAAGCTGAGGCAGGAGGATCACTTAAACCTGGGAAGTGGAGGTTGCAGACAGCCGAGATCGCACCACTGCACTCCAGCCTTGGCGACAGAGCGAGATTCCATCTCAAAAACAAAAACAAAAACAAAAAACAGAAAGCTGTGATGACCATATCTCATCAAATACAGAATATCCTAAAGAGATTTAAATTATAAAAAAGAACCAGAGCTGGGCACAGTGGCATGCACCTATAGTTCCAGCTCCTCAGGAGGCAGAGGAGGAAGGATTGCTTGAGCCCGGGAGTTTGAGGCTGTAGTGTGCTGTGATCATATCTGCGAATAGCCACTGTACTCCAGCCTGGGCAACATGGTGAGAACCCCATTGCTAAAAACAAAAAGCAAAAAAAAAAAAGCAGATGGAAATTACAGTGTTAAACAGTATAACCGAAGTGAAAAATTCACTATAGGGGCTCAGCAATAGATTTGAACTGGCAGAAGATTCAGTGACTTGAAGATAGATTGATAGAGATTATGCAGGCCAAAGAAGAGAGAAAAAAGAATGCAGAAAAATGAACATTGCCTCAGGTAAATGTGGGATACCATTAAGTGCACCAACATATGTGTAATGGGTGTACCAGAACAAGAGAAGACAAAGGAGCAGAAAATATGTTTGAAGAACAATTGGCTGCAAAATTTCTGATTTGATGAGAAACATCAATTTGCACATCCAAAAAGCTCAAAGCACTTCAAGTTTAAATATAAAGGGTCACACCTAGCAACAGTACTAAGATTGCTGAGAAACAAAGAGAAAATCTTTTTTTTTTTGACGAAGCATTGCTTTTGTTGCCCAGGCTAGAGTGCAATGGCACGATCTCAGCTCACTGCAACTTCTGCCTCCCAGGTTCAAGCAAATCTCCTGCCTCAGCCTCCCGAGTAGCTGGGATTACATACAGGCAGGCACCACCACGCCCGACTAATTATTTGTATTTTTAGTAGAGATGGGGTTTCACCATGTTGGTCAGACTGGTCTCAAACTCCTGACCTCAGGTGATCCCGCTGCCTCAGCCTCCCAAAGTGCTGGGATTACAGGCATGAGCCACTGCACCCGGCTGACAAAGAGAAAATCTTGAAAGCACCAAGAGAGAAAAGAAGAAAGTTCTAAATTACAAATCTAAGCCCCCATCTAAAGAAACTGGTGAAAGAACAAGTTAAACCCAAAGTAAGCAAATGAAGGAAATAATAAAGATTACAGTAGAAATCAATGAAAATGAACACAAAAAAGCAATAAAGAAAATCAGTGAAACCAAAAGCTGGATTTTTAACTGATGAATGGAATCAATGAACTTTTAGCCAGACTGACAAAGAATGAAAAGAAGAATGGATTTGCTAGTATCAAGAATGAAAGAGGAGATATCATTACAGACACTGTAGACACTCAAAGTATAATAAGAGATTACTGCAAGCAACTCTGGGCATAAATTTGACACTGTAGATGTAAGGGAAAAAGTCCTTGAGCAACACAGACTACCAAAATTAAGATGAAATAGATAACCTGAATAGTCCTATAGCTATTAAATAAATATAATTTGTATTTTAAAACCTCCCAACAGGCCGGGTGCAGTGACTCACGCCTGTAATTCTAGCACTTTGGGAGGCCAAGGCGGGCGGATGACCTGAGGCCAGGAGTTCAAGACCAGCCTGGCCAACATGGTAAAACTTTGTCTCTACTAAAAATACAAAAATTAGCTGGGTGTGGTGGCATGTGCCTGTAGTCCTAGCTGCATGGGAGGCTGAAGCAGGAGAATTGCGTGAACCCAGGAGGTGGAGATTGCAATGAGCTGAGATCGTGCCACTGCACTCCAGCCTGGGCGATGGAGTGAGACTCCATCTCAAAAACAAAAACAAAAGCCTCCCAACAAAGCAAACTTGAGGGCCGCATGGTGTCACTGACAAATTTAATCAAACAATTAAGGGAGAAATAATACCAGCTCTATACCATCTCCACCAGAAGAGGGAACACTTTCCAGCTCATGTTGTGAGGCCAGTTTCATCTTAGGGAGATAGTCACATATCTGGCAAATACCTTTATCCAGAATATATAAAGATTCTTAAACCTCAGCAATAAGAAAACAACCTAATTAAAAGATGGGACAAAAGATACTGTGATGAGACACCACTACACACCTATTACAGTGGTGAAAACAAACAAAGACCTGACAATGCAAAATGCTGGCGAGGATGAGAAGCAACTGGAACCCTCACCTCTTGCTGCAAAATATTACTTGGAAAACAGTTGGCACTTAAAAAAAATTAAAACACATTTATCACATGACCCAGCAATCTCACTCCTAAGTATTTACTCAAGTGTGATGAAAGTCTGTGTTCACACAAAAACTTTATATGCAAGTACTTATAACAGCTCTCTGTCTCCTCTTCTTTAGTAATTGTTCAAAACTGCAAATAGTCCTAAATGCCTCTCAACTGGAGACTGGATACACAAATTATATGTGCATCTATACAATGGAATACTTTTTAGTAATGAAAAGGACTCAATTATCAAATCACACAAAAAAGTGGATGAATTTCAAATATATTATATTGAATGAAAAGGCTAAATTGAATGAAAGTAGACTAAAAAGGCTGTTTTTTTTTTTTAATTGCATTTATATGGTATTGTGGAAATGGTAAAACTATAAGGATGGAGAACAGGTTAGTAGTTTCTAGGTGTTGAGCTAGAATTTGGCTACAAGGGTATAAATGGCACTAGGGATTTTTATTTTATTATATTTTAAGTTCCAGAGTACATGTGCAGGATGTGCAAGTTTGTTATATATGTGTGCCATAGTGGTTTGCTGCACCTACTAACCCAACACTTAAGCCCAGCATGCATTAGCTCTTTTTTCTAATGCTCTCCCCACAACCCTCTAGCCTCCCCGGACAGGCCCCAGCGTGTGTTGTTCCCTTCCCTGTGTCCATGTATTCTCACTGTTCAGCTTCCACTAATAAGTGAGAACATGTGCTGTCTGGTTTTCCATTCCTGTGTTAATTTGCTGAGGATACTGGCTTCCAGCTTCGTCCATGTCCCTGCAAAGGGCATGATCTTTTCTCTTTTCATGGCTGCACAGTATTCCCTGGTATATATGTAACACATTTACTTTATCCAATCTATCATTGATGGGCATCTGAGTTGGTTCCATGTCTTTGCTATTGTGAATAAGAACTAGGGATTTTTTTTTTTTTTGGTTTGATGGAACTATTTTGTTTTTTTAAAATTTTTAATTATGGATACATATTAGTTCATATTTATGGGGACGTGATATTTTGATACAAGCATACCATGTGTTATAATCAAATGAGAGTTATTTCGATATCATTTACCTCAAACATTTACCATTTCTTTGTGTTAGGAATATTTCAATGCCATTTTTCAGTTATTTTGAAGTATACAGTAAGTTATTGTTAACTATAGTTACCCTACCATGCTTCTGAACAGTAGATTTTATTCCTTCTATCTAGCTATATTTTCGTACCCATTTGCCAGCCCCTATTTAACCCTCATTCCCCACTATCCCTCCCAGCTTCTGGTAACCATCATTCTATTTTATACCTCCATGAGTTCATTTTATTTTTTATAGTTAGCACATTAGCATGTATGAGTGAGAACATGTGATATTTGTCTTCTGTGCTTGCCTTATTTCATTTAACATAATGTCCTCCAGTTCTATTCATGTTGTTGCAAATGACAGTATTTCATTCTTATGGCTAAATAATATTCAATTGTGTATATATACCACGTTTTCTTTATCCATTTATCCTTTGATGGGCAATTAGATTGATTCCATATCTTGGCTACTGTGAATAGTGCTGCAGTAAACATGGGAGTTTACCATACATGCAATAATCTGTCCCATGTTTATTACAGCACTGTTAGATATCTCTTCCATATACTGATTTCCTTTCTTTCGGATGTAGACCCAGCATTGGGATTGATGGATCTTATGGTAGTTCTATTTTTATTTTTTAGAAACTGCCATACTGTTCTCCATAGTGGCCGTGCTAATTTACATTCCCACCACCAGTGTCTAGGCGCTGCCCTTTCTCCACATCCTCGCCAGCATTCTTTATTGCCTGTCATTTTGATACAAGCCATTTTTAACTGATGTGAGATGGTATCTTACTGTGGTTTTGATGTGCATTTCTTTTATGATTAATGATTTGAGTATTTTTTTCATATACCTGCTGGCCATTTGTATGTCTTCTTCTGAAAAGTGTCTATTGAGATCTACCCATTTAAAAATGAGGGTTTTTTCCCCCCTATTAAGTTGTGTGAACTCTTTATATATTTTGGTCATTAATCCCATGTCAGATGCTTAGTTTGCAAATATCTTCCATTTTGTGGGTTGTCTCTTCACTTTGTTCGTTGTTTCCTTTGCTGTGCAGAAGCTTTTTAGCTTGATGTGGCCCATCTGTCCATTTTTGCTTTGGCTGCTTGTGCTTTTGAGGTCTTGCTCAAATAATCTTTGCAGAGACCTATGTCCTGGAGTGTTTCCCCAACAGAACTGTTTTCATTGTATTTTGCTGGTTATAGCTCTGTACGCTTTTGTCAAAGCTCACAGAGCCATAGAGTGAATTTAAATTTAAAAAATTAAAAAAGTTAATATATTCTGTTCTTTCCATGAGGAGTCAGCCATGAGCAACATTTTATTTTTTTTTGTCTTGTGTTTTATTTATTGTTTTAAAGAAAAAGAAAGAAATTATTTGTGCTCCTGACCTGCAAGGATATGTTCTATTTATAGCTACAGCTAACGATGGGTAAAAGAGCTGAAGCCTATCAGAGTGACTAATAATTTCTCTTTTTCTATGTAGTATGTTTCCTTTTAAAAACCATGATTCACCTAGAGTTATCTTTTTGAAAGAACTAAAAAAAATTTTGAGGCTGGGTGGGGTGGCTCACACCTGTAATCCCAGCACTTTGGGAGGTCGAGGTGGGCGGATCATGAGGTCAAGAGATCCAGACCATTCTGGCCAACATGGTGAAACCCCATCTCTACTAAAAATACAAAAATTAGCTGGGATGGTGGCATGTACTTGTAGTTCCAGCTACTTGGGAGGCTGAGGCAGGAGAATTGCTTGAACCCGGGAGGTGGAGGCTGCAGTGAGCTGAGATTGCGCCACTGCTTTCCAGCCTGGCAACAGAACAAGACTCTATCTCAAAAAATAAACTAATTAATTTAAAAAAAAAAGGTGATTGGAGAAATTACTGTGCTTCATATATTATTTTTAAAATGGTACGGCAGTTTCTAAAAGTGAATACAAGGTATGGTTCTGGAAGAAAGACCAACTGAAAAAATGGGATATGGATTTATAGACTCTTCAGATAGTCATGGGATAGTTATAAAACTGATTCAATTGGGGCATAAAGAAATTCTAATTAAATGAGTTCATTTAAATAAAGCTAGACAGTAACATCAAAAGGATAGTTCCCTTTCCATGTTTTCACCTGAAAGCTTAAAATGAAGTACACACTCCTGAATAGCTTTGTGTAAAAACAGTAATGAAAATCAAGTGCAGACTAAAATAAATAATGGTAAAATTTGACAAAGCATTCTGTGATGTGCCCAAAGTGATAACTGAGGATCAAAGATCCCGTATTTAATTTAATCAATTAAAAAAACAAACCAAGCCAAAATTTAAAAAAAGCATACAAGAAACAATCAAAATTTCCCCCAAAGCATTAGAACAAATCAATGCAACAGAAGCTGGATCTTTGCAAAGAACAATAAAACAGAAAGCTTTATGGTGTCTTCAGTGTGATCTAGAAACGAGAGAGGACAAAAAAAAACAATGTTAATTGTTGAAAAGAGATCATAATGGTAGATACAGAGCTCTCACAATTATAGGTAAGCACTGTATCTGCTGATATATAAAATGAATCGGTGTGTAAGGAACATTACAAATTTCGAGGAAAAGTTGGTAAATACTTTTTTCATTACTTACCCTTCCCTTGTCTTGTAGCTGGGTCAATTTTTTTCTAACCCTCTGCTGGGTCAAAATTTTCTTCCTCTGTTCTTCCTGCAAGAAATGTGGGAAGCCTGGCCATTGTACTCAGTGTGGCCTTCATTTTGGGGCTGATTGAGACCTGCTTTAACCTTCATTTCGGGGCTTGTTGAGGGCAGCTGTCACATTAGCCCCAAAATGAAGGCCACACTGAGTACAATGGCCAGGCTTCTCACATTTCTGTTACCCCAGCTGGAGTGCAGTGGCGTGATCTTGGCTCACTGCAGCCTCTGCCTCCCAGGTTTAAGTGATTCTCCTACTTCAGCTTCCTGAGTAGCTAGGATTATAGGTGTCCGCCACCATGCCCAGCTAATTTTTATACTTTTAGTAGAGACAGGGTTTTGCCACGTTGGCCAGGCTGGTCTCGAACTCCTGATCTCAGATGATCCATCTGCCTTGGCCTCCTAAAGTGTTGGATTACAGGCATGAGCCACCGCGCCTGTCCAGGTAATTTTCTTTTTTTTTTGTAATTAAAAAAAGTGACCATTCTTGAGAGTAGTTAGTGACAATGTATTGTGTGGTTTTATTATGTGTTTTCCTGATGACTAATAAAGTTAGGTGCACTTTAATATGTTTATTGTCAATTTGGATAGCCTCTCAGAGTAATGTGTTTACTGAAAGCTTTGTCAGTTTCCCTGGTGTCTGCCTTTTTTCCTATTCCTATATAAGAGCTTTTTCTCTGTTCTGCATGAGAATCCTTTTTGGAATATAGTATTATAAATTTTCTGTGGAAAATGGTTTTAAAGTTCTAAAATACTGACTTAAGAACATAATTTTGGAGCATATTCAATTCGGTGTTGAAAGTGAATTTATTTTGTTCTATGGAGAGAGTTTTGTCACTTCTGACTGATGCTATGATTTAAAAACATTTATTTTAGTTGTGTTGCTGGTAATATATTGCTTGACAATGTATTCTCTCTAAGATAACATATCAGATAAAGTGCCTTTTAAGTTTTCTGGAAATGTAAAACTTCTCTATTTGATAACCATTACTTTATAAGAGGTTCTTTGCTTATGTCAGTTTGACCAAATGCCAAGTAATTTTAAAAAACAAGTGGACAGAAAACCCTAACAACCAACAAACAAATCTGCTACAAAAATAAACAAAATAAAATGTCAAAAGCCAGTTTTCATTAAAAAGTATTCAGATGTCTGTTTTCATGTCTAGCCTAAGTTATTACATATTTTATTATTGTGATTCTATTTGCCTGTTAAGCAAGAAATGTGCAGACATGTTATTTATTCGTGCCATTGGAACTTAATTATTTTCAGCTTTGCTTTCTATACAATATTTTCTTTGACTTCAGTGTTTCATTTAAGTCCTTTTTATTTTCCATTTTGGACATTTATTGTGGTATTCTTTTTTTGAGGTAGTATGAGAGAACAAGAACTTTTCTAAAAGAGCATAAAAAAGGTAAATGTTAAGACTGTTTACAGATTGCTTCAAGTTCCATGTTACTTGTGGATTACAAAGTGGGAACATTGGACTTCAAAGCACATCTGGCTGCTGTTACAAAATCAGAAAATAGATTGCTTATTTCCCCCAAATAGACTCAAGAACATGCTTTACCGTGAATAATTTCCATTGCATATTGAAATTGGTTATGAGATAAACCCAGTGTATTGTAAATGAATAACAACATAATTCACTGTTGTTTACAGTGTTTATTGTTGCTTTAAAAAATCAGAATAGACGTTTTCTATTTATTTGTCAACTTGAGAAAGGAAATTTATGATGCTAGAATGAGTCTTTAGCTTCTTTATTTAATGGCTTTTAAAGATGAAGAGGATGAAATAGGAGTTACTTCTGCATAGTTGAAATGCTACATTGTAATTAGCTGAACCAATATTTTGTACCCTGCTTGTAAATGTAGAGCTGAATAAAAATAAATCACAGATGGTTTTCTTGGCTTTTGGTTTTAAATTTTAAACTTAATTAGAGCTTGAGCATCTTTGAAAGTTCCTGTTTCCTCTTTATTTTTTCCTTTATATTTGATTCTGCTTCATGAATTAGGGTTTTGTATATCTGCAGAATTGCATGTATCTTTGAAGAACTTACTTTCTATGCTGCTTTATACAAAACCCTGCAACATTCCAAAAATAAAGAATTATTACCTAGTATATGTGTATATATATACATATACATATATATACCTTCAGCTGGTACATATTTAATTGCCTGTACTTTGCTTCCTGCTGGAAATTTGCTGCTTCTATTTTTCAAGTTGCAGTGTGTATATGGCACTGTGCTACTTATTTTTATTTTATTTTATTTATTTACTTTTTCTTTGAGACAGAATTTGGCTCTTGTTGCCCAGGGTGGAGTGCAATGGTGCGATCTCAGCTCACTGCAACCTCTACCTCCCAGGTTCAAGTGAGTCTCCTGCCTCAGCCTCCAGAGTAGCTGGGATTATGAGATGGAGTTTCACTCTGGTGCCCAGGCTGGAGTGCAATGGTGCGATCTCGGCTCACTGAAACCTCTGCTTCTTGGGTTCAAGTGATTCTCCTGCCTCAGCCTCTGAAGTAGCTAGGATTACAGGTGTGCGCACCACCATGCTCTGCTGATTTTTAAAAAATTTTTAGTAGAGACAGGGTTTTGCCATGTTGGCCAGGCTGGTCTTGAACTCCTGACCTCTAGTGATCCACCTGCCTTGGCCTCCCAAAGTGCTGAGATTACAGGCGTGAGCTACCACACCCGGCTGGTACTGTGTTATTTATTGAAGAATATGTGCATTTCTCTGGTACCATGTTGAGGTAGATTGTATTATTATCTTAATGATTGTTTCCCAGAGTAAAAGTACCAATTCGTATACCCCACTAGTAGTGTTTCACATCTTGAACATTTTTATTGTAAATTTTTAATTTATGCCAATCTATAAAATTATAAAATATCACCTCATTGTGATATTACTTTATATTTTTTATATTTGTAAGTATATTGACCATATTTTATATGTTTATGAGCCATTCATAATTCCTCATCAGTGAAATGTGCCCCAAGTATTTTTCCTCATTTTTTTCAAGTCTGTTGACATCGTTTTTTCACTTAATTTTTTTTTTTTTTTTTTTGAGACGAAGTCTCACTCTTGTCCCCTAGGCTGGAATGCAATGGCGTGATCTCGGCTCACTGCAGCCTCCACCTCCCAGGTTCAAGCGATTCTCCTGCCTAAGCCTCCCCAGTAGCTGGGACTACAGGTGCCTGCCACCACACCCAGCTAATTTTTGTATTTTTAGTAGAGACGGGGTTTCACCATGTTGGCCAGGCTGGTGTCTAGCTCCTGACGTCAGGTGATCCGCCCACCTTGGCCTCCCAAAGTGCTGGGATTACAGGCATGAGCCATCGCACCCGGCCTTTTCATTGGTTTTTAAAGGCCTTGTTTACATGTTTTGGAGACTAATCATTTGTGCAAACATCTCTCAGTTTATGACTTGTTTTTATTATTTTCTTGATGATATATTTTTTGGAGAGGTTCTTAAAATGGTCAAGTTTATTAGTTTCTCTCTTACTGATGCTTTTTTAAAACTGTATTTTAGGTTTGAGGGTACATGTGAAGGTTTGCTACATAGGAAAACACATGTCATCACCCAGGTATTATGCCCAGTACCCAGTAGTTCCCTTTTCTCTCCTCTCCCTCCTCCCACCCTCCCCTCTCAAGTAGACCCCAGTGTCCATTTTTTCTTTCTTAGTGTTCATATGTTCTTGTCATTTAGCTCCCACTTATAAGTGAGGGTGTACAGTATTTGGTTTTCTGTTCTTGTGTTTTTAATAGTTTGCTACGTATAATAGCCTCTAGCTCCATTCATGTTCTTGCAAAAGAAATGATCTCGTTCTTTTTTATCACCATGCCTGGCTAATTTTTTGTGTTTTTAGGAGAAACAGGGTTTTACCATGTTAGCCGGTCTGGTCTCGATCTCCTGACCTCAGGTGATCCGCCCAGCTCAGCCTCCCGAGTGGCTGGGACTACAGTCGTATGCAACCATGCCTGGCTAATTTTTTGTATTTTTAATAGAGATGGGATTTCACTGTGTTAGCCAGATGGTCTCGATCTCCTGACCTCATGATCTGCCCACCTCGGCCTCCCAAAGTGCTGGGATTACAGGCGTGAGCCACCATGCCTGGACGGTTTAATTATATCTTTATAAATTGCCGATTGCCCCACCTTGATTTTTTTCATCAGGCATGTCTTGGCTACTTTTGCCCCATTTTTGTTTATATACATTTTATGAGGTCATTATAAGTTTTACAAAAACCCTGTTGGAATTCTGGTTTGGATCACATTTAATTGCTAGATCAACTTAAGAACTGACATTTTTTGCAACATTGAGACTGTCCAAAATGGATTCTACTGTCTTTTCTTTTCAGTCTTTAGCCCTAATCTTTTGATAAAGCTTATTTGCTCTATAAAGGTCTAGGGTATCATTTTGTCAGTTTATCTAGAATTGTGCAGTATATTAGAAATTATATCTTTGTAAACTCTTCTCCTAGATGATTTTTACTCATTTCAGAAATGGAGTTGATTTTTTTTAATGTAAAAAAAAATTTAAATTTGTATGGGAGCATAGTAGGTATGTATATTTATGAGGTAAATGAGATATTTTGATAACAGGCATATGATACGTAATAATGACATCAGGATAAATGGGATATCTGTCATCTCAAACATTGATCCTTTATTTGTCTTACAAACAATCCAATTACACTTTTACAGTTATTTAAAAATGTTCAATAAATTACTCTTGACTGTATCACTCTATCGTGCTATCAAATACTAGATCTTATTCATTCTAACTATATTTTTGTACCCATTAGCCAGGCGCAGTGGCTCACACCTGTAATCCCAACACTTTGGGAGGCTGAGCAGGAGAATCACCTGAACCCGGGAGGCGGAGGTTGCAGTGAGCAGAGATTGCGCCACTGCATTCCAGCCTGGCAATGAGCCACTGCGCCTGGCCGGTTTTTCATACTTGTAGTTTTTTTCTTACTTACAGTTTTTTTGGTAAGTTCCAGGTAAGTTCCATTTATCAAATTAAGAATGTCTCTATTTTGTCAGGATATTTAAAAAAATCATGAATGGTTGTGGCATTTTTGAATTTTTTTTTTTTTTTGAGATAAGAGTCTCGCTCTGTCGCCCAGGCTGGAGTGCAGTGGTGTGATCTCGGCTCACTGCAAGCTCTGCCTCCCGGGTTCATGCCATTCTCCTGCCTCAGCCTCCTGAGTAGCTGGGACTACAGGGGCCCGCCTCCACGCCTGGCTAATTTTTTTGCATATTTAGTAGAGACAGGGTTTCACCGTGTTAACCAGGATGGTCTAGCTCTCCTGACCTTGTGGTCTGCCTGCCTCGGCCTCCCAAAGTGCTGGGATTGCAGGCGTGAGCCACCGCGCCCAGCCTCTTTCTTGTACAACTCTTAATTTAGTCTTCATTTCTTGGATGATTTTTGTGTTACTGTTCCATATTTTTTTTTCCTGAATCTAGTCGCCTCCTATTTAAGATCTTTCTATTTTTGTCTTTATTTTGATTTGTAGTATTTTTATGCCTGAAGTTATTTAAAAGTTATATTTGAATATGTGTTGTCCTAGTGGTGGTGGAACAAAAATATTATGAAGTATTGACATGTAGGGGAGTGTCCTACTTTAAGTGGGTTGCACAAAAACCCTGATGTATGAGAGTGGGGAGACATGGGAATGAAAAGGAAGGCTGTATTACTGTTTTCCTGTATTTATAGCTTTTTAAAGAAGTGTTTTCTTCTGCTGGCAGGTCTTGATTTTGATTTTTCTATTTTATATAGTAAGTTTTTATGGATATTGGATTCTTTTTCTGTTCATGATTATCTATTAGATTTTTCTGAACAAGTAATAGCCAGTGACCGTGTGGGAAGTGGTAGTGGGTGGCTTACTTTATTTCTTGGTGGCAGTCCCTTGTAGTCCCAGCTACTTGGGAGGCTGAGGCAGGAGAATGGTATAAACCCGGGAGGCAGAGCTTGCAGTGAGCCCAGATCACACCACTGCACTCCAGCCTGGGCGACAGAGCGAGACTCCGTCTCAAAATAATTAATTAATTAGTTAATCTTAAAAAAAAAGAGTTGTACAAGAGAAAAAAGGTAACTATAGTGACAGTTTATTACTTTATTTCCTCCTCTGCTACACTGAAGTTTAATTTCTTTAACAAATGGTGCCTTTTGTGGTTGTTAGCCTGGCTTGTCTTCTTTTTTTTTGAGATGGAGTTTTGCTCTTGTCACCCAGGCTGGAGTGCAGTGGCGTGATCTCAGCTCACTACAACCTCCGCCTCCTGGGCTCAAGAGATCCTCCTGCTTCAGCCTCCTGAATAGCTGAGATTACAGTCACCTGCCACTACGCCCTGCTAAGTTTTATATTTTTAGTAGAGACAGGGTTTCACCATGTTGGCCAGGCTGATCTTGAACTCCTGACCTCAGGTAATCTGCCTGCCTTGGCCTCCTGAAATGCTGGGATTAGAGGCGAGAGCCACAGAGCCCGGCCATGGCTTGTCTTCTTTTGATTCGTTGATTCTGTCTTGTTTCTGTAGGGCCCTTATCTTCAGCTGCTTTTTTCTTTCCCTTTATCATGAACAGCCTTCCTTCAAAGGTGCTTCTCTCTACCTCAGAAGTGATTCCTTCCTAGAACTGCCTTTCTGGTTTCTTCGTAGTTTCCAAGCTCCTCCTTTTGTGCCCATCTCTGGCACTTTGAGCCATTAAGTTTTTTTGTGTGGCCTGCTTAAGGTAGGCCACTCTTCTTTGACAGGTCATTGTTTGATGATATTTAGTTCCACCACTACTAGGACCCTGAGGTACTTTCTTTTTTTCCCCCGTGCTACCACTCTGGTTTGGCTCAGGATCTAATTCTGCTGATTTGGTATCTTTATTTAGCCACCTACATGTTAATCCAGGGATTTGTATTCTCTTTCTCCTTTTTATGACGTAGTTATGGATGATGGGCATTTTTATTTGGTCTCTTTATCAATCTGTTTGGGTCTTTGAAGGATGGGGAGAGACATTTAAATTCATACAGTTGCCGTTACCTTTTAGAAACTGGCGTTCACATGAAAGAAAATTGTTTTGTGTATTTCCTTTAATCTAGATGCTAAAATAATTACACTTTATATCCTGTCTATTGCTATACTCTTTTTAAGTTTTACTTGATTACATTCTATTATGTTATGACTTCTACATTTTTTGATTAATTGATTCTTCATTCACCCTTATCTTTATTGTCAAATTGGGTGTGGATTGTTCATTTTCAAGAATTATTAGCCATAATAAATAATTTGGGGAGCTTTTTGAAAACACAATGCGATTTTGGAGAAGTAGAGTCCAGTAATTTATATTTGAAATGTTTATCATTTGATCCTCATAGTACACTCCAGGATGTTAAAAGAAAAACCTTAAAGAAATTAAACTGAACAGAGTTTAGTGAGCAAAGAATGATTCATGGATCAGGCAGCCCCTGAATCATAATAGGTTCAGAGAAGCTGCAGCACAACTGGATGATTGAAGATTTATGGACAGAAGAAGGATAGTGACGTACAAAAAATGGAAGCGAGGTACAGAAACAGCAGGATTGGTTACAGCTCTGCTTTTGCCTTATTTGAATCTGGTTTGAACAATTGATTGCCTTTGGCCAAAACTCAGTGAGTGGCACAAGAGTAAGCTGTAGTCTGTTTACACATCCAGTTAGGTTACAGTTCACCATGTATGGAGAAATTAGGCTGCATTAAAAATATGTGAGGAGGCAGCTTTAGGTTAATCTTAATTTAACAAGGGTAAGAACCGCTACCCTAGGTTGAAGCGATGGTTAGTGTTCATGTACTTTGTGAGATTATCCATGTAGTAATTTGTGGGTTTGTGATATGAAGAAATTAGACTTTCGTGGTAATGATTTTTAATTATTACTTTATTTGTGAGTGAAATAGTAGAGATAACTATCAGTGTGTCTACTTTATCATATAGTATATTCATGCAATAAATACTTTATTGAAAGGCTACTATACATTAGATATTGTGCTAGGTACCAGAGATACAGAACTGAGAAGACGTCATCCCTGTACTCCTTCTGTTCAAAGAGAGAGATGTGGAGACATACTGATAAACACTGAAAGTATTACATAAGGGCTATGAGAGAGTGGGCATGGGATACTTTAGGAGCTGATAAGAAGGTGGAATCAGGTACAGGTTACTCCTTTCTCTCCTCGTGTTTCTTCCTTCTTTCCGAAGAAATATTCATTGGGTGCTGAGTTGGGTGTTAGGGATAGAGTGGTGAACAGGGCAGTCATGGTCTCTGCTTTCAGAGTCCACACTGTTTCGAAACAGGGAGATGCCAGATTTTAAAAGGAAACCAGCATCCAGGGTTACTACTGGAGTGGTAGGAACTAAGTTTCCTGGGGGAGATGATTTTTAAACTGTGAGTCTTGAGTAAGTTAACCATGTGTAGAAGTTGGGGGAATGATCTTATAGGCTGCAAAAACTCAGACATGGGAGACAGTATAGTGCTTTTAAGGTAAAACAAATTGTCTGGTGTCCTGGGAATGTGGAGTATGGTGGAGACAGATGAATCTGAAAGGGAGATTTAGGGAGAGTCATAAAGGAATTTTGTGTTCTCTTTGCTATTGGAAAGGTATGTTTAAGGATTCATATACCAAATACATCTGGGAGTGCAGTGATTAAATTGAGACTCTAAGAACAAATAGGTACGTGCTTATAGGGTTTGGAGGGCTGGGCAGAGAAATTCAGAGGTGGACAGGCATGAGAACATCTGCCATGTTCTGGTAATATAAGTCATTGTGGATCCTGGGAGCATAAAATGTGAGGTGAAGGGTAATGGAAGATGAGAGTGGGCAGTTAGGCAGTGAGAGGATCATGTAGGTTCATTTTGGCATGCAAAGGAGTTTATGTTTTATATTTTATTTGTAGGGAACCACTAAAAATGTATCATACAATACCCATTCTAAAAATGAATTAAATATTAAGAAATCTAGAAAATGTTTCATACGGCAACTTAATTCTATATTTTATTAAATAATAATTAAAGCTGCAAAATTAATAAATCCTTATTTTGTTTTATTTTTAAATTTTCAGATAGAAAATCCTCGATACCTGAGACAGAAGCCTATCCCAGTTTCTCTGGTATGTGGGAAATCCATTGGACATTTTCTAGGGGCAGGTATTTTAAAATAAAATAATCACCAAGTTATTTATAGAAAATAATGCAGATCTACATTAGGAAAGATAATTGAATTTTATCACTTGGAAGTGATTTTTTCCTGCAATGTTAGTACTATTTTGGTATGGGCCACAGGCAATTTAGGAGTTTTCTTTGGGATTAAGGATAAACCAGATCTCAAAACGTATTAAATAACTCCTGTTCATTCAGCAGATGACACCGAAATTCAGCCTGAGAAAATCCAGCAGTTTCCATGATGATCATTTTCTCTCTCGAATACGTGAGAAAGAGGTAGGATTGAGATATTGCTGATAAACCCAATTGATAATATAGTTTTAGTATTTTATATAATCTAGGTTTTCAGGTTTTAGTTAAAATAATGGTATATTCTAGGAAGAGGTTGCATTTGAAACAAATATGAAATGTGATGCATGGTAGGCAGGGTTTGTCTTTCTGTTTTGTCTTTTGTTTTTTGTTTTTTTCTAGAGATAGTCTCTCTTTTGCCCGGCTGGAGTGCAGTGGTACAATCAGAGCTCACTGGGATCAAGCAGTCCTCCCGTTTCAGCCTCCTGAGTAGCCAGGACTATAGCTGTGCCACCACGTCCAGCTAATTAAATTTTTTTTTGGTAGAGATGGGATCTTACTGTTTTTCCCAGGCTGGTCTCGAGCTGTTGGCCTCAGGCGATCCTGCTGCCTTGACTTCTCAAAGCATTAGGATTACAGGCATGAGCCACCACACCTGGACAAAATTGTATGTGTACAACGTGATGTTTTGAAATATGTACACATTGTCAAATGGCTAAATTAAGCTTGATACATGAATTACCTCACAGACTTATGATTTTTTTTTAGTAATGAGAATACTTAAAATGTACTCTCATAGTGATTTTTGAAATACAATCCATTGTTACTAACTAAAGTTGCTATGCTGTACAATAGATCTCTAGAACTGATCTCTCTCATCTAACTTAAATTTTGTATCCTTTGACCAGTATCTCCCAACTCCACTCCTTGTTGCCTGGCCTCATAACCACCATTTTTCTACTTTTGTGAGTTCACGTTTTTTGGAATCCACATATAAGTGTGATCATGTGGTATTTGCCTTTCTGTGCCTGGCTTATTTCACTTAACATAGTGTTCTCTAGGTTCATCCATGTTGTACTAAATGACAAGATTTCCTTCTTTTTGAAAACTGAATAACATTTCATTGTGTATGTGTGTGTATGTGTGTGTGTATATATCACATTTTCTTCATTTATTTGTTGATGGACACTTTATATTGATTGTATATCTTGGCTATTGCTGCAATGAACATTGGGATGCAGATAGCTCTTCAATATACCGATTTCATTTTCTTTGGATTTATGCCTAATAGTGAGATTGCTGGATCATATATTTCTATTTTTAATTTTTCAAGGAACCTTCATGTTGTTTTTCTATAATAGCTGCACTGATTTACATTACTGCTAACACTGGGCAAGGGTTCTCTTTTCTCCACATCCCCTCTAATACTGATCTTTTTTCTTTTTGGGCTGCTGGGGCGCCAATATCCAATTCCTAGCCAGGAACCTTAGTCTGTAGGAGCTGGTCTGGCTGTTTTTGTTGATAGCCCTTCTAATAGGTGTGACGTGATATCTCAATATTGTTTTAATCAGCATTTCTCTGATGATTAGGAATGTTGGGCAGTTTTTCATATATCTGGTGGCTATTTGCATGTCTTCTTTTGAGAAATGTCTCTTCAGATGCTTTGCCCATTTTAAAATCAGGTTGTTAGTGTTCTTACCATTGAGTTGTTTGAGTTCCATATGTATTTTGGATATTAACCCCTTATTCAATATAGGGCTTGCAAATATTTTTCTCATTGTGTAGGCTGTCTTTTTACTCTGTTGATTGTTTACATCTTTTTATATTGTATAGAAAGAAATTATTGTGGCTACGATATTTAAACAATATATTATCTTCATACTAAAGATATAAGTCATTTTCACAACATTATATTATTAGAGTACTCTGTATTTGACTGTTTACTTACTGTTACTGGTGAGTTTTATCCTTTTATGTGTATTTTTTTGTTATTCATTAGTGTTGTCTTCTTTAAGCATCAAGATTTCACTTGAGCATTTTTGTAAGACAAGTCTAGTGGTCATGAACTCCCTAAGGCTTTTTTGTGTCTTGGTACATTTTTATCTTTTCTTTATTTCTCAAAGACTGCTTTGCCACTCACAATATTCTTGGTTGGCAGTTATTGTCTTTCAGTACTTGGAATATGTCATCTTACTCTTTTCTGGCCTGTAAGATTTCCCCCATGAAATCCACTGCTACTCTTATTGGAAGTCTCTTGTATATAACTTGCTTTTCTCTTGATATTTTCAGAATCCTCCATTTGTTCTTTATATTTGACAGTTTGATTGTAGCATGCCTTGGTATAGTCTTGCTTGAATTAAATCTGATTGTAGACTTTTGACCTTTTTGTACCAGGATATATATATATATCTTTCCCTCAATTTGGAAAGTTTTTAGCTATTATTTCTTTAAATAAACTTTCTACACCTTTGTCTCTTTTTTTCTTCTTTAGCTCCTATGACTTGAATATTTGTTCTTTTGATCCTATCCCATATGTCCCGTAAACTTTCTTCATTCCTTTCCAGTCTTCTTCCTATTTCTTCTCTGACTGCGTATTTTCTAATAACCTGTATATTTGAGTTTACAGAATTTTTTTGTTTTGCTTGATCAATTTGGTTGTGAATGCTTTCTGTTATAGTTTTCATTCATTTTTCAGCTCCAGAATTTGATTTTTAAAAAAATTTCTCTGTTAAATTTCTCATTTTGTACACTTACTGTTTTTCTGATTTCATTAAATTATTTCTCTGTATTTTCTTGAAGCTGACTGAGCTTCCTTAAAACCATTAGTGTGAATTATTTGTCAGGCAGTTTATATATTTTCATTTCTTTGGGGTCAGCTATTGGGAGATTATTTTCTTTTGCTGGGGTATGTCTCCTTGTTTTTTTATGTTGCTTGTTGCTTTATGTTGGTGTCTGCACATTTGAAGAAGTAGGAAATTACTATAGTCTTTGTAGACTGGCTTCATTTGAGAAAGCCAGTCACTATTCAGCCTGTCCAGAGATTCTGGGCAGGCTGTTTGGCCTATTGGTAGGCTCTCTCCTACAATCCTTAGGCAGAGTCAGAAAGTGGGTTGGCCTGGTAGCTTGGTCCTCATGTTTGAGCTTGGAGCCTGGATCCACTGGGTAGATGTGTTGTTTTGGTCCATGGGAGTGAGCTTGGAGTCTGGGTTTGCATGGTAAGCCTGAAATCTGTATCCACTAGGGCTAGCCTGAAACCTGGATCCACAAGGGCTGACCTGGTTCTAGGGTGGGTTTAAGCCAGAATCTGCAGGGGCCAGACAGGTTCTGGGATGGGCCTGGTTCTTTGGTTCACTGGGACAGACCTGGGGCCTGAGTGTGCAGGGGTGGGCCTGGGTCATGATTCTGTAGGGATGGACCTGGAATCTTAGTTTCTGAGGGCTGGCTTGGCACCAGAGTTTATTGGGATGAGCCTGGACCCTGGGTCTGTTAGTCAGGCCTGGACCCTGAGTCTCCCGGAATATGGGACCACAGGGGTTAATATGGATATTGGGGTCCCAGCGGCCAGCCTGGGATCTGGGCCAGAGGTGTTGACTGGGAGGTTGGGTGGGTCTAAAGCATGGGATTGTGTTGGCTGACTTGGCTCTGAATCCTGGGTTATGCTTGGAGCCTGGGGCCAGATGGGCTGGCCTGTCATTGGATATGTCTGGAACCTATATTCACATGGGCCAGCATGGAGGCTGAGTCTGTGGGTGCTGGCCTGATGACTAGGGATTCTGGGGGCTCGCCTGGTTCCTGGGTAGGCCTGAAACCTGAAGTTGTCGGGCCAGCGTTGTGCTGTGAATAGTCTGGAGCACAAGGTCGCTGGGCCCTCCTGGCAATGTGGTGAGTCCAGAGACTGAGACTGCTGGGCTGGCTTTGGAACCTGGGACTGTGGGATCTTGCATTGTGCCAAGTTAAGCCTAGAGGTTCAGTCTATGGGTACCGGCGTGGAGTCTTGGGTCTTGGGAGCTGACCTGGAGCCTGGGGCTACAGAGGCTAGCCAGGAACCTTAGTCTTTAGGGGCTGGTCTGGCTCTGGGGTGGAGCTGAAGCTTAGGCTGCTGGGGTCAGTCTAGCACTAGGGTTGGTTTGGATGCTGTGGCTGCTGGGATCAGCATGGGGTGGGGTGGACCCAGGGACTAAATTTACTGGGCCAGTCTGGAACCTGGGGCTGTGAGATTTTCCTTGTACCAGGGTGGATTTGCAGGGTCAGTCCTGGGGTATTGGCTGGGAGTCTAGGGCTGAAGAGTCCTGCCTGGTCCTGCGTTTTACTGGGACTGACCTGGCATTGGGGTCTGAGTTAAGTCTAGTGCTCACCTTTCTTTCCTCCTCCCAAGTGGAGGGTCTCTCCAGGCTTTACTGTCTGGAGTTGGGGGAGGGGTGATGTGAGTATTTTAAAATCTGCAACCTCGGACTGCAGAGTAAAACTGTCCTTTCTACATTCTGTGTTATGTCTTTTCCTATTTTGTGCTATATTTCACCTTGTTTGCTTAGCTCTTATGAAGGTATTTTTGTGCATGTTTGTGTTCAAATTGATTTTTCTGTGGAGGGACAAGGGCTTGAAAGTCCTAGTCTGCCATCTTGCTGACATCAGACTCAGGGTTTTCTTTCATGTGTAATCTTGGTGTTAAAAAAACTGTTGTAATAAAAGCAAATGACATTTTAAAAAGCAAATTTGGGAGTAATATTTCTTATACTCAGACATACCTTCCTTTGAGCTCTTGTTTTGAATTTCTTTTTCTAAAAATTGTCATTCATTAATTATAAAAATCATTTTGAGTCATTCCCAACTATTTTCCCTTTTAATTATATTTTGTATTAATTCTTACTATTGAGGCTGCTTACCATCAAATAATTAAACGAACTGAAAGGAAGTGGTCACTTGAAAATTTTGTTGATGACAACTTGGGGCAGGAGTCAGCATACCAATGCCACCCACATATGTTTTCAAAGAAAAAACATTTGAAGCTATCATGCATTGCATCAGAAATTCATTTTTAAATGTGTTTGACTTCATTTTTCCTAAATCCTTATGTTTTTGTTTTTCTTTTGGGCATAGTATTAAAGTATTTGAGGCATCATTGAGAAGTTTGCATTTAATCATAAACTTATTCCATATATTAAAATATATTCACTGTACATTTTTCTAAAATAATCCTTTGTGCAATTACATAATTGTTTCTGACCTATTTTGATGAAGTTTTTTAATCATATTTTTCTCCATTGTACAATATTTAAAAGTATCTGCTGATTTGCCCCTGTGTAAAAACTATGTTAGTTTCATCTATCTTTTAAATTAGCATGTCTGATTATAAAAGAAAGTATATAGATTTTTATTAAAGACACTTTGGGAAATAGAGACATATGTAAGGAGGGAAATAAAATCACTTATAGAATCAACACCTAGAAATAAAAAATACTGGTAATATATTCTATGTTTTTTTCTTCTTTTCTCTATGTGTTCTATAAGCATATATTTTTCTTTAGAAAATTGGTATGGCCAGGCATGGTGGTTCACGCCTGTAATCCCAGCACTTTAGGAGGCCGAGGCGGGCGGCTCACCAGGTCCGGAAATCGAGACCATCCTGGCTAACACGGTGAAACCCCGTCTCTACTAAAAAAATACAAAAAATTACTCGAGCTTGGTGGCGGGCGCCTGTAGTCCCAGCTACTCGGGAGGCTGAGGCAGGAGAATGGCGTGAACCTGGGAGGCGGAGCTTGCAGGGAGCTGAGATCGCTCCACTGCACTCTAGCCTGGGCGACAGAGCGAGACTCCGTCTCAGAAAAAAGTAAAATCTTATGTCTACTTGTTTAAATCCCTTTTATTCAACATTCAATTGTCGGTATGAGGATGAATGCTCTTCTGTTTTGAAGTTTGTTAGAGCCTTACATGTCCCTATAAAACAACTCTTGTGCATGTTCTCATCTAAAAATGTCTTTATTGTTGCTGGGTAATATTTTTAAAACCATAAATAGTATTCTTTTAAGTGAGTCAACTTTATTTAAAATTAAATATTAGCTCTCAAGTATTTAATCATCACTTTCTCAACTCATTCTTCAGAGATAATTATTGCTGAAAATTTAATGTGTATTCTCTTTAAAATTCCTAGGATTACTTCATTCTTAAGTAAAATATGGACCATTTCATTGCTTTTTTTTGAGACTGAGTCTCACTCTGTCACCCAGGCTGAAGTACAGTGGCATAATTTCAGCTCACTGTAACCTCCGCCTCCCAGATTCAAGTGATTCTCCTTCCTCAGCCTGCTGAGTAGCTGGGATTACAGGTGTGCGCCACCATGCCTGGCTATTTTTTGTATTTTTAGTAGAGACGCGGTTTCACCATGTTCCTCAGGCTAGTCTCAAGCTCCTGACCTTATGATCCGCCTGCCTCGGCCTCCCAAAGTGTTGGGATTATAGGCGTGAGCCACCGTGCCTGGCCTATTTCATTGCTTTTTGACTGACATATATATTCTGATGAGTTTTTTCCATATCAGAAATATCACCCCATTCTTATTCATAATTGCATAAATTTTATTTTACTGATATGTCACATTTTATTAAGCTATTGATGCATATAGGCCGTTTAGAGTATTCTTCTATAACAAATGGTATTTCAAGAATACCCCTGTCCATATCTTTGTGTATTATGTATCTTTTCTTGCAGAATAAATTATGTGAAATGGAATAGCTCAGTCATAGGGTGGCACATTTACATTTTAGATTGACATTGACAAGTTGTCCTTAAAATAAGGTTATGTCTGCGTAGGGCTGCAGGCATGGGAGTGCATGGAGTGTTGGCTAGTGGATATAGAGTTTCTTTTCAGGGTGATTAAAATGTTCTAAAATTAGATTGTGCTAATGGTTGTATAACTCTCTGATATATTAAAAACCTTTGATTTGTATTGTTTAAATGTTTGAATTTTATGATGTATAAATTATATTTCAATAGAACTGTTAAAAAGGGTTATGTCTATTTAAGTAAACATTAATGGTACAGAGAGTCTCTTTTTCCATTTTGTTATCAATGCTGGAGAAATTTGCATGTTAAAGTATCACTTCTTTTTTATATGTCTTTCAAGTATTTTTCTCTGTAAATGTCTTTTGATTTGTGCTACTTTTTAGTGTAGAGAAGGTTTCTTCTATTTTTAACTTTTTAAAATTAATTTTGAATTTTTGTGAGTACATAGTAGGTGTATATATTTGTGGGTTACATGAGATATTTTGATACAGGCCTGCGATGCATAATAATCACATCAGGATAAATGGGGTATCCATCATCTGAGGCATTTATCCTTTGTGTTACAAACAATCTATACTCGTTTAGTTATTTTAAAATGTACAATTAAATTATTTTTTGACTATAGTCACCTTATTGTTCCAGCAAATTATAGGTCTTCTTCATTCTTTCTACTTTTTATACCCATTAACCATCCCAATTCCCCCGCTACCTTCCCACCATGCTTCCCAGCCCTTAATAACCACCATTCTATTCTCTACCTCCATGAGTTCAATTGTTTTTAATTTTTAGCTTCCACAAATAAATGAGAACATACGAAGTTTGTCTTTCTGTGCTTGGCTTATTTCACTGAATATAGTGACTTCCAGTTCTATCCACGTTGTTGCAAATGACAGGACCTCATTCTTTTTAATGGCTAAGTAGTACTCCATTGTGTATGTGTACCACATTTTCCTTATCCATTCATCTGCTGATGGATACTTAGCTTGCTTCTAAATCTTCACTATTGTTATTAGTGCTGCAATAAACATGGGAGTGCAAATATCTCTTCAATATACTGATTTTCTTTTTTTAGAGTATATACCTTGGAGTGGGATTGGTGGATTGGTAGTTCTATTTTTATTTTCTTTTGAGGAACCTCCAAACTGTTTTTCATTGTGGTTGTATTAATTTACATTCCCACCAACCCAGTGTGCAAGGGTTCTCTTTTCCACGTCATTGCCAGCATTTGTTATTACTTATCTTTTGGATAAAAGGCATTTTAACTGGACTGAAATGATATCTCATGGTAGTTTTGATTTGCATGAGAAGTTTTCTTTTAAATAGTTGCATCTGTCAGCCTTTTCTCTAGGCTTCTGGTTTTTGTATTATGCTTAGAAAAGCCTTTCACCTTCCAACATAACAAAAAATACCTCTTTTTTTGGTCTATTTAAAAATTTTATTTTTCTATTTAAATATTAGATCTCTTTTAGAGGTTTTGCTGTAAATGCTGATAATAATCTTTGTTGGTCAGTTCTTTTTTTTGTTTTGTTTTGTTTTGTTTTTGGAGATGGAGTCTCGCTCAGTCGCCCAGGCTGGAGTGTAGAGTGCAGTGGCGCGATCTCGGCTTGCTGCAACCTCCGCCTCCCAGGTTCAAGCAATTCTCCTCCCTTAGACTCCTGAGTAGCTGGGATTGCAGCTGCTCGCTGCCACGCCCTGCTTTTTTTTTGTATTTTTAGTAGAGATGGATTTTCACTGTGTTGCCCAGGCTGGTTTCAAACTCCTGAGCTCAGGCAATTTGCCTGCCTTGGCCTCCCAAAGTGCTAGGATTACAGGCATGAGTCACCACGCCTGACCTCATTAGTCAGTTCTTAATGGTATAAAATAAAAATTTAGGAGTTTGAAATACTTATATTAAAGGATCCAGTAAGTCTGGAGATAATTAATTGATACCAATGTTGTACAGATTGTAGAGTTCATCTGTGTCATTGTATTAGTCCATTCTCATGCTGCTAATAAAGACATACCCAAGACCAGGTAATTTATAATGAAAAAGAGGTTTAATGGACTCATAGTTCCATATGGCTGGGAGGCCTCACAATCATGGCAAAAGGCAAAAGAGGAGCAAAGGCACATCTTACATGGTGGTAGGTGAGAGAGCATGTGCAGGAAAACTGCCCTTTATAAAACCATTAGATCTCATGAGACTTACTATCATGAGAACAGCATGAGGAAAATCTGACCTGATGATTCAATTGCCTCTCACTGGGTCCCTCCCATGACACATGGGAATGATGGTAGCTACAACTCAAGATGATATTTGGGTGAGGACACAGCCAAACCATATCAGTCATGAAGCATTTATTAAAGTATTTAATTTTGTTGAAGTTTTAGAGAGTCTTAAAATATTTAACTAGCCTTTAGAAATGGAGCTATTTAATAAACTACAACTTCCATTTTAGATTCATAATTGTTCAGAAGATACCTTAGATATTACATGAATAAAATATGTAAAATTACTAATTGAATTAATGCAATTATTTAACCTAATTTACTAATTAATATTAATTTAATATTACTATTAATATCAAATTTTATTGGAGTTAAAGAATTATAGTGGTTTGTTTTGGTGGCTACAGATACACATATAAAAATTTTTTTTTTTTGAGACAGAGTCTTGCTCTGTCACCCAGGAATACAATGGCGCAGTCTTGGCTCATTGCAACCTCTGTCTCCTGGGTTCAAGTGATTCCTGTTCCTCAGCCTCCCAAGTAGCTAGGATTACAGGCACACGCCACCACGTCCGGCTAATTTTTGTATTTTTAGTAGACATAGGTTTTGCCATGTTGGCCAGGCTGGTCTTGAACTCCTGGCCTGAGGTGATCCACCGCCTCAGCATCCCAAAGTGCTAGGATTACAGGCATGAGCCGCCGCACCTGACCCACATATTAAATATTTTAAGATATTCTTAAAAATTTTTGATTTATTTTGGACATATTTCTCATATGTTATGGGAAAACATATGTTCAGTGACAGTGATCCTTTATTTTAACTTTAGCCTATCACTCACAAACATACTTGGACTTGCTTGCCTTTGTAATTGCTAACACATTTTCTCTGATATCGACATCACAGAATTGTGTGACAGTGAGCATCATCAAGCAGTGGATCTTTCTTTCTTTCTTTCTTTCTTTCTTTCTTTCTTTAGTAATCTGAAAAAAGACTTTTTGACATTATGACATTTGGAAAAGTGTTTTCACTGGAAATGAAAGAAGAGACAACACAACAAGAAGAGGTCAATTTTCAGAGCAACTGTCAGTTTTCAGAGAACAGTTGGTAGAAATTGCTCCTTTGGTAAAAGGCAAAGGATTTATACAATCTGAAGAGAAACCAGAGTATAAAATTCCTCTTTTTGTGAAATAAAACAGAAAATTTCCTTTGAACTTTCTTTTCACCCATATTGAATGTTTCCATCTATTGCCTAAAAAGAGATGTTGCTTCTTTCTTACATGTCAAGTAGGCCTTTTTTTTTTTTTTTCCCTGAGATGGAGTCTCACTCTGTTGCCCAGGCTGGAGTACAGTGGCACGATCTTGTCTCACCACAACCTCCGCCTCCTGGGTCCATGCCAGTCTCCTGCCTCAGCATCCCGAGTAGCTGGGACTACAGACGCTTGCCACCATGCCCAGCTAATTTTTGTATTTTTAGTAGAGACTAGGTTTCACCATGTTGGCTAGGCTGGTCTTGAACTCCTGACCTTGTGATCCGCCTGCCTCGGCCTCCCAGAGTGCTGGGATTACAGGCGTGAGCCACCGTGCTTGGAATTAGGCCTTTTTTTTTTGTATATGAGTCTGTTAGTCAAATGTATATTTTAAATAACTCTAGGATAAAGAAAGCCACAGTTACTAACATAATAAATGAGAGAACAGGTATAGATTTCTTATGAAACATAGCATTCAGATATGCATAATGTCACATAATTTGATAAATAGTTGTACAAAGGAATGCCATTGTAAATGCCACCCAGGCAAGAATTAGGTAATTGCCAATATCCTAAGAAGCCTCCTGTCTGACCATTTGTAATCATACTATCTTTCCTAGAAGTAGCCACTATTCTGATTTTTCTGATGATAATTTTCACCTATTTGTTTTTTTAATATTGATTTTAGCATTAATACCTGCATCTTTGAAAATTGAAATATTTTTATTTTACCAGATTTTGAACTTTGTATGAAGAAAACTAAACTTTTTGTTTATTTTTATTTTTTATTTTATTTTATTTTTTCTTTTATTATACTTTAAATTCTGGGGTACATGTGCAGAACATGCAGGTTTGTTACATAGGTATACACGTGCCATGGTGGTTTGCTGTACTCATCAGCCCATCATCTACATTAGGTGTTTCTCCTAATGCTATCCCTCCCCTAGCCCCCACCCCCTGACACGCCCCGGTGTGTGATGTTCCTCCCCCTGTGTCCATGTGTTCTCATTGTTCAACTCCCACTTATGAATAAGAACATGCAGTGTTTGGTTTTCTGTTCTTGTGTTAGTTTGCTGAGAATGATGGTTTCTAGCTTCATCCATGTCCCTGCAAAGGACATGAATTTATCCTTTTTTATGGCTGCATAGTTTTCCATGGTGTATATGTGCCACATTTTCTTTATCCAGTCTATCATTGATGGGCATTTGGGTTGGTTCTAAGTCTTTGCTATTGTGAACAGTGCTGCAATAAACGTATGTGTTCGTATGTCTTTATAGTAGAATGATTTATAATCCTTTGGGCATATACCCAGTAATGGGAATGCTGGGTCAAATAGTATTTCAGGTTCTAGATCCTTGAGTAATCGCCACACTGTCTTCCTTAATGGTTGAACTAATTTACACTTCCACCAACAGTGTAAAAGTGTTCCTATTTCTCCACATCCTCCCAGCATCTGTTCTTTTCTGACTTTTTAATGATTGCCATTATAACTGGTGTGAGGTTGTGTCTCTCTGTGGTTTTGATTTGCATTTCTCTAATGACCAGTGACGTTGAGCTTTTCTTCATATGTTTGTTGGCTATATAAGTGTCTTCTTTTGAGAAGTGTCTGTTCATATCCTTCGCCCACTTTTTGATGGGGTCATTTGTGTTTTTTCTTGTAAATTTGTAAAATTGTTCCTTGTGGATTCTGGATATTAGCCCTTTGTCAGATGGATAGATTGCAAAAATTTTCTGCTATTCTGTAGGTGCCTGTTCACTCTGATGATAGTTTCTTTTACTGGGCAGAAGCTCTTTAGTTTAATTAGATCCCATTTGTAAATTTTGGCTTTTGTTTCTATTGCTTTTGGTATTTTAGTCATGAAGTCTTTGCCCATGCCTATGTCTTGAGTGGTATTGCCTAGGTTTTCTTCTAGGATTTTTATGGTTTTCAGTCTTACATTTAAGTCTTTAATCCATCTTGAGTTAATTTTTGTATGAGGTGTAAGGAAGGGGTCCAGTTTCATTTTTCTGCATATGGCTAGCCAGTTTCCCCAACACCATGTATTAAATAGGGAATCCTTTCCCCATTGTTTGTTTTTTTGGGGGGGGTTTGTCAAAGATCAGATGGTTGTAGATGTGTGGGGTTATTTCTGAGGCCTCTGTTCTGTTCCATTGGTCTGTCTACCTGTTTCGGTACCAGTAACATGCTATTCTGGTTACTAGCCTTGTAGTATAGTTTGAAGTCAGGTAGCATGATGCCTCCAGCTTTGTTCTTTTTGCTTAGGATTGTCTTGGCTATACGGGCTCTTTTTTGGTTCCATGTGAAATTTAAAGTAGTTTTTTTCTAATTCTGTGAAAAAAAGTCAATGGTAGCTTGATGGGGATAGCATTGAATCTATAAATTACTTTGGGCAGTATGGCTATTTTCATGATATTGATTCTTTCTATCCATGAGCTTGGAATGTTTTTTCATTCTGTTTGTGTCCACAGAGAACTAAACTTTTGATATTCTTTTATGTCTTGCTTCTTTTGCTCAATAGTATGTTAGAGGCATTCATCCATATTGTGCCATATAATTGTAATAGGTTTGTTTGCACTGTTTTCTGTTTAATGAATATCACATTTCTTGCCTTTTTTTGATAAAGTTACTCTAATTTTTTGCCTTTACAAATAATAATTCTATGAATAACCTTATATGTGTATCCTGATATACATATGCAAGAATAGAAACGGGGTTTTACCATGTTGATCAGGTTGGTCTTGAACTACTGACCTCAAGTGATCCACCCACTTCAGCCTCCCACAGTGTTGGGATTATAGGCATGGGCCACAGTGCCCTGCAGCATTCCTTTTTTTTAGCAGCCTTGCCAGTATGTTAAGTATCATTATTATTTTTGTCCTTTCAGTAATAGCCATTCTTACTGGTGTGAAATTGCATCTCATTGTGGTTTTGATTTGCATTTCTCTGACGATTATTGATGTTTCACATGTTTGTTAGCCCCTCGTATGTCTCAGCAGAAATCCTACAAGCTAGAAGGGATTGGGGCCCTATCTTCAGCCTGCTCAAACAAAACAATTATCAGCCAAGAATTTCGTATCCAGTGAAACTAGCATCATATATGAAAGACAGATACAGTCTTTCTCAGACAAACAAATGTTTAGAGAATTCGCCACTACCAAGCCACCACTACAAGAACTTCTAAAAGGAGCTCTAAATCTTGAAACAAATCCTAGAAATATATCAAAACAGAATCTCTTTAAAGCATAAATCACACAGGACCTATAAAACAAAAATACAAGTTAAAAAACAAAAACAAAAACAAAAAACAAACACAAAGTATGCAGGCAACAAACTGCATGATGAATGCAATGGTACCTCACATTTCAATACTAACATTGCATGTAAATAGCCTAAATGCTCCACTTAAAAGATATAGAACTGCCTGGGCTCAGTGGCTCACGCCTGTAATCCCAGCACTTTGGGAGGCCGAGGTGGGTGGATCATGAGGTCAGGAGTTCAAGACCATCATGGCCAATCTGATGAAACCCCATCTCTACTGAAAATACAAAAATTAGCTGGGCATGGTGGCGCACATCTGTAGTCCCAGCTACTTGGGAGGCTGAGGTAGGAGAATCGCTTGACCTGGGAGGTGGAGGTTGCAGTGAGCTGAGATCATGTCACTGCACTTCAACATGAAAACAGAGTGAGACTCTGTCTCAAAAAAAAAAAAAAAAAAAAAACCCAAAAAAAAAAAAAAAAAAAAAGATACAAAACCACAGAATAGAACAGAATAGAGGACCCAAAAATAAACCCAAATACTTAGAGCCCACTAATCTTCAACAAAGCAAACAAAAACATAAAATGGGGAAAGGACACCCTTTTCAACAAATGGTGCTGTGATAATTGACTCGCCACATGTGGGAGAATGAAACTGGAACCTCATCTCTCACCTTATATGAAAATCAACGAAGATGGATTAAGGACTTAATCTAAGACCTGCAACTATAAAAATTCTAGAAGATAACATTGGAAAACCCCATCTAGATGTTGGCTTAGGCAAGGATTTCGTGACCAAGAACCTCAAAAACAAAGATAAATAGTTGGGACTTCATTAAACTAAAGAGCTTTTGCACGGTAAAAGGGAACAGTCAGCAGAGTAAACAGCTCACAGAGTGGGAGAAAGTCTTCGTAATCTATACATTGACGACAGTGTGCCTAGGTGATGACCCTTTTGCAATTAATTTCCCAAGTGTTCTTTGTGCTTCTTGTATTTGGATGTCCATGTCTCTAGAAAGGCCAGGGAAGTTTTCCTCGATTATTCCCCCAAATATATGTTTTCCACACTTTTAGATTTCTCTTCTTCCTCAGGAACACCGATTATTCTTAGATTTGGTTGTTTAACATAATCCCAGGCTTCTTGGAGCCTTTGTTCATATTTTCTTCTTCTTTTTTCTTTGTCTTTGTTGTATTGGGTTAATTCGAAGACCTTGTCTTCAAGCTCTGAATTTCTTTCTTCTTTTTGTTCAATTCTATTCTATTGCTGAGACTTTGCAGAGCATTTTGCATTTCTCTAAGTGTGTCCAATGTTTCCTGAAGTTTTGATTGTGTTTTCCTTATGCTATCTATTTCCTTGAATATTTCTCCCTTTACTTCTTTTATTGCTTTTTTGGATTTCCTTGCATTGGGCTTCGCCTTTCTCTGATGCCTCTCTGATTAGCTTAGTAACTAACCTCCTGAATTCTTTTTCAGGTAAATCAGGGATTTCTTCTTAGTTTGGATCCATTGCTGGTGAGCTAGTGTGATTTTTTGGGGGATTAAAGAGCCTTGTTTTGTCATATTATCAGAGTCGATTTTCTGGTTCCTTCTCATTTGGGTAGGTGCTGTCTGAGAAAGGTCTAGGACTGAATGCTGTTGTTCAGATTCTTTTGTCCCATGGGGTATTCCCTTGGTGTAGTACTCTCCACCTTTTCCTACGGATGTGGCTTCCTGTGAGCCGAGCTGCAGTGATGGTCATCTCTCTTCTGGGTCTAGCCACCCAGCGAGTCTACCTGGCTCTGGGCTGGTACTAGGGGTTGTCTGCACAGAGTCCTGTGATGTGAACTATGGGTGGCTCAGCCATGGATACCGGCACCTGTTCTGGTAGAGGTGGCACGAGGGTGAAATGGACTCTGTGAGAGTTCTTAGCTTTAGTGGTTTACAGTTCTATTTTGTGCTGGTTGGCCTCCTGCCAGAGGGTGGCGCTTTCCAGAGAGCATCAGCTGTGGTACTATGGCGAGAAACCAGTGGCGGACAGGGCCCTAGAACTCCCAAGAGTATGTCTTCCCTTTGTCTTCAGCTGCCAGGGTGGATAGGGAAGACCCAGCAGGTGGGGGCAGGGCTAGGTGTGTCTGAGCTCAGACTCTCCTTGGGCAGCTCTTACTGCGGCTGCTGTGGGCTAAAATTATGCATCGTTACCATATCAAAGTCAGTTTTTAGTGTCAATATTGTGCCACTTATACTGGACTTTTCCCATTTTCTAATTTCCACCTCATAAATCTAATAACTTTAAAACAGTAAAATCTAATTTAACCCTACAATCATTTGTGCTATTGTCATAATTCTAAATACCTGATGAAACCTAACTTTCAAGGTTGTTGTATTGTCTTTAAACAGTTGTGTTTTGGGGAATTATGAGAAGATAAAAATGGCTTTTATGTATCTCTGCTTACGTACTATTTCTAGTACTTCCCTTCATTTCAGAGTTTCTAAGTTTTCATCTTTAAGAGTACCTTTTATTATTTGTTTTAGTGCAGTTCTACTGGTGATATGTCATCTGAATTTTATCTGAATTTTTCTTTTAGCACTTCTAAGATATTATTCCTTTGTCCTCCGGTTTCTATTGTTTCTGCTGGAGAGCTTGTTGTTTCTCTGAATGTAATGCCTCTTTTGCTCTGACTGCTTTTAAGATTTTTTTTTTCTTTTTTAGACAGAGCCTCACTCTGTCACCAGGCTTGAGTGCAGTGGCGCGATCTTGGCTCACTACAACCTCCGCCTCCTAGGTTCAAGTGATTCCCCTGCCTCAGTCTCCCAAGTAGCGGGGACTACAGGCACATGCCACCACACCCGGTTAATTTTTGTATTTTTAGTAGAGACGGGGGTTTCACCATGTTGGCCAGGATGGTCTTGAACTCCTGACCTCGTGATCTGCTAACCTTGGCCTCCCAAAGTGCTGGGATTACAGGCGTGAGCCACCACACCCGGCCAAGATTTTTCTTTTTGTTTTTGGTTTTCAACAGTTTGTGATGTTTCTAAGTGCTGTTTTCTTGCATTTATCCTGCATGGAGTTCATTGAGCATCTCGTTCTCTAACTCAGTATTTTTTTGTTTTATCAAACCTGGGAAATTTTTGGCCATTATTTCTTTAAATAGTCTTTCCCTATTCTTACTTGCTTCTGTAGGAACCCCAATTCCATGTATATTAGACTCTTGGATTTTGTTTCACAGTGTCCAAAAGTGTTACTGATTTTTAAAAATAAATTCTTCAATCTTTTTTCTCTCAGAGAATTTCTGTAGTTCTGTCATCAAATTTATAGACTCCTTTATCTGCTCTCTCTAATCTGTTAAGCTCATCTAGTGAATTTTTGTTCCTTTGAATTATTGCACTTTTCAATTCTGGAATTTTCATTTGTTTCAATTTTATAATTTCCATTTATCTGCTGAGATCCCCTATCCGTTCTCTCATTGAAATAATATTTTCCTTTAATTTTTAAATATGTTTTCCTTTAGTTCTTTGAAAGTATTTATGTGAACTTCTTTAAACTCTTGTGTGCTGAAGTAGGGTCATCTTGGGCCTTATTATTTAATTTATTTATATTGATTTTGCCTATGGACAAAATTTTCTTTTCTTTTTTATTTTTTATGGAGCATCTTTATTACTTTCTAGACAATGGACCTTGCGGTTGTTACCTTGTAGGGACTCTGGATTCTGTTATTTTTTTCCATAGAATATTTTTGTTGTTGTTGTTATTATAGGCTGTTCAATTAGTAGTTAATCACCTTTAAGTTGTGTAGACTTGGTTTTTACATTCTGTTAAGGCAAATACATAGAAAGCCAAAGATATTATCCAACCCCATGGGACCTGTGTTATAAACTAGCTTTCTGAGGCTTGCTTTCAGTCCTTGGAGGCAGGTTTAGAGTAGTCCAGAGGTGTGGCCTTTATGTTGTTTCAGCTGAATTGCCAGGTATTTGCAAGTTAAGAAGCTGTCTCCACCTGGCTGGGCAGGTCTTTGGAGCCTCCCAGCACTTTAACCTGTAGCAGCTGTTACATTTTCTACTTTGTAGCAGTGATGTTTTGTTATTCACCTAGGGCGCACACATTCCAGCCTTTAGCCTGTGGTTGAGGAGTGACAGGGAAATCTTCTGGGCAGCTTATATCTCTCTAGTGCCCTGCATTTACGATTCTTTAACTGCCCTGAACTCTGACCTCTGCCTTCTCAGCTCAGGAGGCCTGTGGTGCTCTACGTGGACTCCAGTTGTTGTACCCAGGCAGAAAGCTGGGACTATCGTGGGCTTCAGTTTGTGAGGATCACAGTACTGCATTGCCTGTTGTCCAGTCCTTGAGAACGGTTATCTCATGTATTTTATCCCATTTTATGGTTAACAGTGGGAGGTTAGTGTGGTACCCTACTTCATTATAGCCTGAAGTAGATCTGCAAGCCTAATTTTTACATCTTAAATTTGAAATTGATAATGTATATTCTGATCTCAGAAAAAGAAAACTTAAATGTTTTTTGAAGTCAGGCTTCCTTGGAGGTCAAACTAATTAGAAATGTTTTTCAATTTCAGTCTATATAGATGAACACATAGGTACGTATCTATATTTATATCTACATCTATATCTAAATCTGTATCCTTATATTGTCTTTATATACTATAGTAATAAGATTGTTTCCATATTCTAATCCTGATGTTTTATCAGGCATCATGCCCTAGTTGTCCATAATACATTTAGGATTTCTATCCTAGAGTACAGTGTGGAAATATAGAGCTATTCTGTAGCATCAAGGTAAGAGTTTCCAGAGATGAGATACTCTTACCTTTTTAAAAGGATGGCAGTTGGTGCTCACTATCTTAACCAAGTTACTGAGTTGTACATTGGAGATATTGGGCCAAACTAGCCTCCTTCGAATACGATGCAATGAAAAAGAACACAGTATCACTTTAGTGTCATTCTTGCCAAAATCTCATAAATTTAGTCATGAGGGAAACATCAGACAAATCCAAATGGAGAGACATTTAATAATGGTCTGTACTCTTAAAAAATGTCAAGGTCACTAAACACAAAGAAAGGCTGTTCCAGATTAAAGGAGAAATAAATAGTTGATGTGACAACTAAAAGCAATGCGTGATTCCGGGTTGGATCCTGGATTGAGAAAAATAATAGCTATAAATGACATTACTGAGATAATTTGTAAAACTTGAGTATAAACTGTGCAGTAGATAATATTGTGTTAATATTACATTTCCTCAATTTGATAACTGCACTTTGGTTATCAAAGACAGTGTTCTTGTTCTAAGGAAATATATATTGAAGTTTTTAGGGATAAAGAGGCATGATGCTTCTAATTTACAAATGATTGAGGAAGTAATATGCGTGTATTTATATATATATTTGTAGAGGTAGATACAGACATAAAATGACAAAGCATATAGGGCAAAATATAAAAAAATTGGTAAATCCGGGTAAAGAAAGGGTATATGGGAGTTCCTTGTGCTATTATTGCAACTTTTCTGTAAGTTTAGTATTATACCAAGGCAAAAAGTTATAGCCAGAAGAATAGAATTTAGAGAAATATCTTTGGTTGTAAGAACAGAGATCCATCAAGCTACATAAAATAAAAAGAGATACAAAAATCCTTTTGAGTTCAACTAACTCTGGTGCCATTGAGATCACTGGAGCCTGAGTTTACTTCCCTCATATCCAGATGCTATGTGGTTTCTAATCTTTGCTTTTCTTGTGTATTTGCTCTACTTTTTTCTATATACTGGATTCGCCTGCTTTTCTCTTGGTTGCTGCACTTTAGAACTTGGGTTTGCTCCCCAAAATAGCTAACTTGGTGTGTTAGTTTAGATTCTTGGGAGAGAATCTGAATGATTGTTTGCTAGCTAATGGATTGCTTAAGCATGTCTCAGGTATTTATTCCTAACTTGCTCAATAAATAATGAGGTGGGGCCGGTGAGAGGTGTTGGGTTGGGGTTATGGTAGCACACTCACATGATATTTAGGGCTTACCTTCAGAAGCTGAGGTATGACAAGTTCTCTAGAAGGTGTTATGGAAAGATCTGGCAATGAATCATGTCTCTTAGACCTGGCCAGCTTTGTCATCTTGTCTTTTGGCTTTAGTTCCCTTTTAATAGATCCCAAAAATGCTTCTGTGAAGGATCTTTGTGTGGAATTTGGTTGTCCAGCCTCCTTTCTGCAAAAAGGAAGAAGAAATATTGTGTGATTTAGAGGCAAGGGAATTGAATTTTTTTTTTTTTTTGCATAGTGAATAGATAACTGTCTCTTTCTCCACCATTCATAACGTTCAAGTCATGAATTTGTTTTATGTTAACTTTTGTTCGTGAACTATAAAATCTCAGTTTGATATGTTAATACGATATGCATGTTTATCTTGCTAAATTTATATTATTTTGTATTTGAAACAGTAATTGAAAATATAAGGTGTGTTTCAAAAATTTTCAAGGAAACATTTTGAAGGTACATTAATAATATTAAAATTTTTTTCCTCAATGTTGTTGATTGATATTTTTGCATACTTACTTTGTGCCACACACTGTCCTGGGCATGGTCATTTAAATTATTTTATTGAATGTAATTTTCACAATCCATTGAGGTAAAGATACTTTTTCTTAATTAGCAGAAGAGGAACTAGAGTGTCAAAGGATCACTTGCTCAAAGTCGCAACAGTGAATATATGGTGGGATTGGAATTAGAGCTGGAAAAGAGGTCTGCCAGACTTCAATGTATAATACTGTCTTAAATTATGAGAAATCATATGGCCAAATACTTTCACATTTGAGATAATCAATTCCATGTTGCTCTTCTTGAAACCTGTCACTACTGCTCTTTTAATTCTAGGATACACTTCTTATTATTAACAAGATTGGTTACATTTTTGGCTTTGCTCAGAGCACCGTTGCATGTGGTGTTGGTTTGGAGAGGATAGAAGTTAAGGAATGCTTGAAAGGAGATAAAGTTACTCCCTTGAGGGAGCTGGGGTCTGTGATTCTGGGAGAGAGAGCTGGAAAACTGTCAAAAGATATGCACTTATCAGTAATTTGCCATTTTTATGGATATTCATTCTCAAGTCATATTTACCTATGTAGGTTAATAGAGTATTTTAAAATGAGCAAATAGACCAAAGAAAAAATATAAAAGGTTGGAAGAGACTTACTGAAATGAAAAATAATGAAGAGCAAAATACTGTGTGGATTTAAATGTAAAAGCAAAATGTCACTTTAAAATGCCTTTTTCTTTTGTGCGGGAGAGAATGGGGAGAGTAGTGAATCTGTACTTAGTATTGTCTGTTTTGCCTATTAGGTGAAAGTTATTTTAAAGACTTTTAATTAGCTTGAAAGTAATTAGAGGACTGAAGTAAACATATTGGTATATGTAATGTGATTGCTAGAATCTGTGACTACAAGGTAAAGGTGGAAAATGATAACTGTCCTCTTTTAGGGAATTATTTTAATTTAATTGTGTATTTTTTGCCAAAGGGAAGGTAAATTAACACACCTTTGAAATATTTTTCTTGAAGTTGGACATGAAAACAAAAATGATGGAAGCTAAATTTCATGAAGAAAAGCTTAGGCTGCAACAGAAACATGATGCTGATGTTCAGAAGGTAGGATATATATCTTTTATTATTTTAATTATATTGAATACTAAAAATATTCTAGGTCTTATGATGATCCATCCAGTTGTCCATCCATCCATCCATCCATCCATCCTTCCGTCAATCCATCCACTTATTTATGTACTTTATAACATTCTGTTATAAAATGGAATATGCTAAACTAATATCCCAGCAAAAGTTGATTTTTTAACTTTATTAGCTAAACATATGTGTTTATTTAAAACCTTATATTTACATTACCTTTTAGTTCTTCTTAACTATTGCATTTAGGCTGAACTTCTTATAGTCTTTTATCTGCATTCTATCATTACCTTTCATGAAAGTTGAAATAAGACATCAGTGGTAAATACTAGGATTTGTTTTATTGTAATATTCTTTTGGTTTTCTGGTAATTAAATTTCCTTTTTAATTAAAAAGGAACTCTTGGACTTGCATGCATTTTAATGCTGGCACTGACAATAAAGGCTTGTTTTTTAGGTAGCTCATTGGGATTGATGCTTTCTAATCTTTCAGCCTGTATTTTCAAATAAAATTCTTTTTTCTTAGCTGGCACAGCAAAAATCTTTAATTATGGTTATCCTACATGGGATTTGGGTTGTTACTATATTTTAGTAATGATTAAAACATTTAGTGATAATAATGTATGTATGTGTTTTTTTGAAATACATGAAGGTTGATCCAAATGGAAACTTTGCATTTACTGTTTCGAAGCTAAGACTATGATTCTGCTTCCCAGAACTGAGTACTAGAGACAGAGGCAGGTAGTTGCAGTAGTTATAACATCAGGATTATGTATCCAAGCTTTTTTAAAAGGTTAATATATATATTAATATTTAGTAAAATACATATTTGGCTCATCCTTCAAAGCGATAAGGAGGAAACCACTGATTGGATATTAGAGAAAAAAACTGAACTCTCTTTTTCCAGTTTCCTCTCACCCATTCAGATATTACAGGCAAATATTTTTTTGCTCTTACTAGAGTTTTACTTTAGTTTAAATTGTTTAGATAATAAGTTCTCTATCATAAGTATGTTAGAGAATCAGTAATATAATTTCAATATAACATGTACAATTGAAATAGAGTCTATTGATGTATAAGATAAATGAATATAAAAATTTATTTGGAAAAATTATGGGGATGGAATTTGAAATAGGTTTCTTGGTATGTCTGTTACAAAGATTTATTCTAAGTAACATATTTAATAATAAAATTCTTTCCAGAAATTTCTCTTTAAAATAAATCCTGAAATTTATTTGCAGAAGACAATGCAACTAGTTTGAAGTACCAGGTAAAATATAAATAAAATCCTTGACTTTATGCTAGATTTGAAAAGTATATTCATCAGTTTATTGCTTGTCTGGCATTTTCTAAGCATCAGGAATTGGCGAGGTGTAAAATTTGGAGTGTTTTACCTATTAGTATACATTCTTTTTCTTTTTTACTTCTTTATGGATATTATTATCCAGAGATGGGATCTTGCTATGTTGCCCAAGCTGGAAGAGGACAGTGGCTATTCACAGGCATGATCGTGGCTCACTTCAGCCTCGAATTCTTGGGCTCAAGCGATCTGTAAGCCTCCTGAGTAGCTGACTATAGGCATGTACTACTGTACCCCGTTCTTTTTTGTTGTTGTTGTTAAGCTGACTTTTGGGTGTATGGAAAATATGACCCAACCATAAGAAAAGTAGATATTCCTTTTTCCCCTTGGTTAGCATTTTCTCTTACTTGCTATCTTTTTTACATTTTGGTTATTTCTGTGGTTTTTGTGAGTATAAAGTATTTTGAAGTATAAAATCACAATTAAATTTTATTAAATGATTACATCTAAAATTCCTGACATAATATAAATTCACAATAGATTTTAATGCAATTTTTGACATATTTTGAGCTGATTTTTCTGATTCACAGTAGCAGAGCTAGATATAAAAGAGGCCGATTACATGTCATCTCTTCATGTATCTGGGAATTCTTTTACTGTGCACTATGAGGATAGAAGGGTGCTTGTAGGCGGATCCAGGGACATGCCCAGCTGAAGAATGTTCTATTCCAGTGCAGTGTGATAAATTATACTCTCCCCACCTGGCAAATTTCTGATGGCTTCTCTCTGCCATTTTATGACAGCTTAATTTCTGAATTATATTTTAGGAAATCACCTAAATTATTATTTATACTGTCCTTAACAAAATTATTGTATGAAAATCTCCAACAGATAACGTATTTCTTTCAGATAACCAATTATTCTTATATATTTAATAATTTTCTTAATGCACTATAATATAATTTTTACAGTTTGGGGGAAACCATTTATTAGATTAGCTGAGGTAGACTTACAAAAATATTATGCTCATTCAAAAGTTATATGATTGGTTCTTTACGAGTTTCTATTAATATCTACCTGCTAATTCACCGTTCACTTATTATCTGCTGGCATTTGCTAGCAGATAAACAACAGTAGATATCATAAGTGTAAGAAAAATATGTGAAGAGAAATATTAGACACATACAATTTCACCTATTTTTATGCTAATCTGAGAAAAAGAATCCCTAACTCCCTTTCAGGACAAAACACTTCTCCCTAATTTACAAAACACTGACATTTGAGAATCAATTTAAAAAGTCACTTAAATCACTACAATGCCAATTTGTGACAATATTCACTAGTCAAAAGGAGGGAAATCTCACAATTTCAGGCAACTTGGAAGCTTCCAAGTGTGGCAGATCATATAGATTTTACCTCCTAGCTGCTGCAAGAGCAAAATGTGAACTTCTGACTAGGCTAGAATTATTAACATGGACATGCACAAAAACACACACATCTAACTGAAACAGCAGAAAGTAAAACCATGGATAAGAGATACTACTTTATGTGTGTGTGTGTGTATATATATGTAATTTCACAGTGTAGTCATATTTGCTACAATCACTTTTTCTATTTATGTTTTAGAATTAAATATATCAGGATTCAAAAAATTGTCCTATATGTAAAGTAATACAGTATACTGAAACATTTTAAATTTACTTGCAGATTTTAGAAAGAAAGAATAATGAAATAGAGGAACTGAAAACTTTATACAGGAGTAAACAACATGAAACTGAAGAGACTATTAGAAAGCTTGAAAAGAAAGGTGATGTTGTGTTGTTACATACATCTTTTAATAACATTTCCATTTTATTTTAGTGATGTGGAGAATAAAATTTTATTTCTGACCTTTTATAGTATGAGGTAGGAATGTTTATGTGGGCTTTCATCAATGTATAAATTTATGTAGGCTTCCATATGAAGGGACAAAAACTGTTTGTGTGTGTGTCTCTGTGTGTTTGTGTAGTGACAGTGATGGGGTAGTAGTGGTGGTTGGTTTAGATACGGAGTTGGAAGAGTGTGTTGCTTTCACTCCCTCTTCTTAACTCTAGCCTCACTGGGATACAGCTGCCATAGAGTATTGAGGGCAGTCATAGAATTAGGACTTATAGGCGTTCATGAGGAAGTCAAAGGAAATTATTCTTCTTTATCTAGTAAAATTCATTACGTTAAGTATCTACTTTTATGTCTGATAGTATATGCTGGTATTGTGATTGACAGAAAAATTAAAAAGTATTTCCTATTTGCACTTTTATTAAGAAGAAAAAGAAAGCATGTAATCAAGTATTAAGTTGACTATGGACAGATGGAAAGCCCGGCATGAGGAGGTAACTGCTTGAGCTAACTCTGACCCTAGTTGACTATGACTATGGGTTGAAATATCTACATCAATAGGTAGTCATGAGAGAGAGTGTTGAAAATATTGTTTCAGGAAAGGAACTTTTGTAAAATCTTGTGAAGTTTTAAAGTCTTGGTTAGTTGGAGAGAAGAGTTGCAGGTACTGGGATGAGAATCTGAAATAGATAAGTTGTAGGAAGGGTACTTCTCAAGCATCATTCCCCTCCAAGGAGTCCTCTATTGCTTTGAGGAAACCTTTCACCATTATTCTAAGGGAAGTAATGCGGTAAAAGAAAGAGAAAAATAACACCATATTTAGCTAGAGTGGATACCCTATGCATTAAGAGAGAGATTTTAAAATATTAAGAAAGTTGACTTGGGGCTAGATTACGTATGACTTTGAATTTTAGATTTAGAAGCTTGAACTTTGTCCTGTAGGTGCTGGATGTAAAGAGCCAGGGAAGGATTTTGAGATGTGAGTTTTAGGACCTCATGTTTTGGGAGGAGTAGCCTGGTAATGGAGGGTGTGTTGAACAGAGTAGGCCAATTCCAAGTCTGTTAGGCAGAGGCAGAATGGAGTGAGGGAGAGAGCATTCTACTTATTAGAAAACATAGGCTCTAATCTCAGCTCTGTTATCAGTGTCCAATATATGATAGCAAGTCATTTCTGGGCCTTGGTTTACTCATTATAAAATGGTGAGATCAGAATAAATAATATATAAAGTCCCTGCCAACTCAGAGATGTTCTGCTTCTGTGCTGCTGTAATTTTGCATGTTAAGGTGAGAAGGATTTCTGAATGATGGCACTGGGAGTAGTTAGAATGGAACCGAAGAAGAAATTTTGAAGAGTGAATCGTGATTTAGTGAATGAGAAGATCTAGGCAATGAATAAGAGAAAAGGAGAAGGGAAGGTTTTCATTTAGGATTTTCTGTATGGAACTTACTGGCTCTCCCCCAATTCACCAAACCTGAGTATATTTGAATGAATGATAATGCCTTTGACAAGTTAGGACAGCAATTACATAGATAAGTTAACCAATGAAATAAATACTTTTAGATTCATTTCCACCCTTAAATGTTGGTAAAAGCAATTATAAATTCGTTTAGGTTTTTTCTCCAAATATTATCTGTGGCTAGAAAAATATTTTAAATTATTTCCAGGTTTTCTTTACCCTGATTCAAAATAGGCAATTCAAACATGCCTAAGGTTTAAAAATGACGAGGTTTTATAAATAATGTTTCTAAAGGCATTTTGAATTGCAACCAGATCTTAGTTTAATTTTGGAAGTGTAAAGTAAAATATATTGTAGATGGTAAAAACTCACTTTAGGTTAACTTGGATTCATCTCGTCTCCTTCATTGTAGCGTAGTTGAGGTATAAGAGTGAAAACAATTTTTAGGGAAATATTTACAAAAATTTTGCTATCTTGAAGTAAAGGAATAAAAATGTATTTAGTAAACTATGATAATATTATATTCAATTAAAAATGGAGCTGAATTTATTTTACTATCCAGAAGACATGAATGTATTAACACATTTTCACTTAAATCAGTGACTGTTTAAATAATTATAGTAAAGAAGATAGAAACATAAATGATTTATAAGGCAAATATTTTATCTAATTTAAAACCTATTTCATTTTAGTAACATAAACTTCGAAAATGATTTAAAAGTATCTAGCAGCAACAATATATTGAAATGAGGGGTTCCTTTATTTATTCATTCAGTATGCATCTTTTTGAGCATTTGCCTGTGTGGCACTGTTATGCCCTGTGGATAAAAAGTTGAAATCTCTTTCTCTTCTGTGAACATAGTCTCATTAAAGAGGAAACGGGCAAGTAAATCGCTATAATGTTAATAAGTGATTTAATTGAGAAATACTTGAGGTTTCATGGGAATAAAGAGGAATTTCTTTCTGTCCCTGTAAGGGGAGAAATCTGGTTGAGTAAATCATGATTTAGTGATTCTTTATGACTGGTTCATAAAGAAGGTGTGATTTTTGAGTTGAGAGTCTAAGGATGAGTAGGAGTTTTTCAATAAGGGAGGGAAGGGCATTCTAGGTAGATAGACAAGCATATTTAGGCAGTGCTATGAGAAAGAATATGAACTCAGGAATCTGCAGATAGGTTGGTGTGTTTATAATACTGGTTTAAAACATGCAAATGGGAAGAGATATGGCCAGAATCACGAGGAACTGTTGTCCTTGTCAGAGGCTTTGACCTGTATTTATTTTCTAGATGAGGAGAGCTGTGGAACGTTTGTAAGCCTGGGCGGAACTACCAGATTTGCACCAATGAAAGGCCTCTTTATTTATTTAAATTTTAAAAATTTCAATAGCTTTTGGGGTACAAGTGCTTTTGGTTACATGGATTCATTGTACAGTGGTGAAGTCTGAGACTTTAGCGTACCCATCACCCAAGTAGTGCACATTGTATCCAATATGTACCTTTTAGCCCACACCCCCTTTTCCACCCCCTGCTTCTGAATCTCCAAAGTCCATTATACAATTCTGTATGCTTTTGCATACCCATAGCTCAGCTTCCACTTATAAGCGAAAACATACGGTATTTGGTTTTCCATTCCCGAGTTACTTCACTTAGAATAATGGTGAAAGGTTTCCTCAAAGCAACAGAGAACTCCTTGGAGGGGAATGATGCTTGAGGCCAATACACTGTTAAAATTGTCTAGGGAGCCAGTAATGATGAATTTAACCAAGCCAGTCTGTGGTAGTAGAAATCGAGAAAAAGAGCAAGGAATAAAAGATACTTTAGAAGAAAGCATTGAGAAGACTTGGTGAAAAATTGAATTATCTACTAATTGGTGCACTAAATTTTATATAATCAAACTCTATGTATCTAGAATTGGTTTAAGTATGTTTTCATCATTTTCGACAGTTCAGACACTGATACGTGACTGTCAAGTTATCAGAGAGACTAAAGAAGACCAGATTGCAGAACTAAAAAAGATATGTGAACAAAGCACAGAATCTCTAAATAATGACTGGGAAAAAAAGGTAAGCTACATAAAATAGTAATGGAAAATATAAAAGTTTATGCTTCCAAGTAACATATTTAATTATAATAGATTTCACAGAATATACAGAAAAGTATAAAAAATAACTAAAATTCCAGGCTGTTTAGAAATAGCTACTGTTCATGTTTTGGTATATTTTCTTCTGAAAGTCTATGGTCTATAAAATAGTTTTTATTTAGAAAATATTCTTTTGACTAGCTCTTGAATTTAATTAATGTTCTAGATTTCTTATCATAGCCAACAGATTTTAAACAAAATTAGTTAAACAACACTAAAACAATTTTTGTTAATTAAGCCATTTTAATTTTGAATTTGGGCCATTGAAGCATTTCTTTCCTGAAATTTTGGATAATATAATATGGACTAGAATTTATTATATAAACTTACTTTATTTTTGATTGACATGTAGTGATTTTACATATTTTTAGGGTACAGTGTGATATTTCAATACATAGATACATTATATACTGATAAAACCAAAGTAATCAGCATTTCTCTCACCTCAAACATTTATCAGTTCTTTTTGGTGAGGGTATTCAAATTCCTCTCTTCTAACTTTTTGAAATATGTAATACATTATTATAAACTATAAGCCCTCTACTGTGCATTAGAAAACCGTAATTTATTTCTCCTATGTTACTGTAGTAGTCCATATTCATACAGTTATAAAGAACTGACTGAGACTGGGTAATTTACAAAGGAAAGAGCTTTAATTGACTCACGGTTCAGCATGGCTGGGGAGGCCTCAGGAAACTTACAGTCATGGCAGAAGGTGAAGGGGAAGCAAGCCACCTTCTTCACAAGGTGGCAAGGAGAATGAACACAGGAGGAACTGCCACACATGTTAAAACCATCAGATCTCATGAGAACTCACCCACTATCATGAGAACAGCATGGGGGAACTGACCCTATGATTCAGTTCCTTCCACCTGGTCTCTGCTTTGACACATAGGGATTATGGGGACATCTACAATTCAAGATGAGATTTTGGGTGGGGACACAGCCAAACCCTGTCAATAACTGTAACATCATACCTCCTCTTTAACTTCTCTCTATTGCCTTTCCTTCCTCTCCTCCCCTACTTCTTGTAATCGGTATCTGATCTCTACTCCTATGAGCTCAACTTTTAAAATTCCATGAGTGTGATTATGTATTTGCTTTTCTGTTCCCAGTTTATTCCACTAAACACAATGTCCTTCTAAGTTTGTCCATGTTGTTGCAAATGGCAGGATTTCTCTCTTTGTTGTAGCTGAATAGTATTCAAATGTGTGTGTGTATGTGTGTGCGTATCTATCACATTTTCTTTATCCATTCATCCTTTGATGAGCACTTACGTTGATTTCATATCTTGATTATTGTGAATAATACTGCAGTAAACATGGGAATGCAGATATCTCTGACATATTGATTTTATTTTCTTCAGATATATATCTAGTAGGGGGATTGTTGGATCATATGGTAGTTCTATTTTTAATTTTTTGAGGAACCACACTGTTTTCCCTAGTGGCTGTACTAATTCATATTCCTTCCAGCAGTATATAAGGGTTCTCTTTTCTCTACATCCTCACCAACACTTGTTGTCTTTTGACTTTTTAATAATAATCATTCTAACTACAGTTAGATGATATCTCATTGTAAGTTTGATTTGCCTTTCCCTAATGATTAGTGAGGTTAACATTTGTCACATACCTTTTGGCCATTTCTATGTCTTCTTTTGAGAAATGTCTGTTTAGGTCCTTGGCCTAAATAAGTCATTCGGTTATTTTTTAATCATCAGAATATTTGTTTTTTTGCTATTGAGTTGTTTGAGTTTCTTATATATTTTGGATATAAACCCCATGTCAGATGTATAGTTTGCAAATGTATTTTCCCATTCTGTAGGTTGCCTTTCACTCTGTTGATTTTTTTTTTTCTGTGCAGAAACTTTTTAGTTTGATGTAATCCCATTTGTCTTTTTTTTTTTCTTGCTTTTGTTGACTGTGCTTTTGAGGTCCTGTACAGAAATTGTTGCCTAGATATATGTCATGGAGTTTTTCCTCTGTGTTTTCTTCTAGTGGTTCCATAGTTTTGGTTCTTCCGTTTAAGTCTTTAATTCATTATGAGTCGATTTTTGTGTATGGTGAGAAATACAGGTCTAATTTCATTGTTCTGCATGTGGATATCCAATTTCCCCAGCACCGTTTATTAAAGAGACTATACTTTCCCCATTGTATGTTCTTGGCGTTTTTGTCAAAAATCAGCTGGCTGTAAATGTGTGGATTTTTTTCTGGGTGCTTCATGCTGTTTTATTGGTCTGTGTGTCTGTTTTTATGCCAATGGCACACTTTTAGTTACTACAACTTCGAAGTATATTTTCTTGTCAGTTACTGTGATGCCTCTACCTTTGTTCTTCATGCTTAAGATTGCTTTGGCTATTCAGAATCTTCTGTAGTTACATGCAAATTTTAGGATTGCTTTTTCTATTTCTGTGAAAATGTCATTGATATTTTGATAGGGATTACATTTGAGTCTGTATATTGCTTTGAGTATTATGGATACTTTATTTCATTTTAAAAAATAATTTCAGCTTTTATTTTAGATTCAGAGGGTACATGTGCAGGTGTGTTACATGGTTATATTGTGTGACACTGAGGTTTGGGATATGAATGATCCCATCATCCAAGTAGTGAGCATAGTACCCAACAGTAGCTTTTCAGCCTTTGTCCCCCTCTTTCCTCTAGGAGTCTTCAGTGTCTATTGTTCCTATTTTTATGTCCATATATACCAATGTTTAGCTCCCACTTGTAAGTGAGAACATGCTTGGTTTTCTGTTTCTGCATTAATTTGCTTAGTATTATGGCCACCAGCTGCATCCACATTACTGCAAAGGAATGATTTCATTTTTTATGGCCATCTAATATTCCATGGTGTATATATACCACATTTTCTTTATCTAATCCACCATCGATGGACATCTAGGTTGATTCCATGTCTTTGCTATTGTGGATAGCATGGCAATGAGCATACAAGTGCATGTGCCTTTTTTGTAGAATGACTTATTTTCCTTTGGGTATATACCCAGTAATGGGATTGTTGGGTCAAATGATAGTTGTTCTAAGTTCACTGAGAACTCTCCAAACTGCATTCCACAGTGGTTGAACTACTTTATGTTCCCACATTAACAGTATATAAGCATTCCCTTTTTTCTGCAACCTTGCCAGCATCTGTTGTCTTTAGTCTTTTAAATAACACCCATTTTTACTGGTGTGAGGTGGTATCTCATTGTGGTTTTGAATTGCATTTCTCTGATGACGTGTGATGTTGAACATTTTTTCATATATTTATTGGCCACTTGTATTTCTTTTTTTGAGAATTGTTTGTTCATGTCCTTTGCCCACTTTTTAATGGGGTTGTTTTTTCTTGTTGAATTATTGAGTTCTTTATAGATTCTGGATATTAGACCTTTGTCAGATATATAGTTTGCAAATATTTTCTCCCATTCTGTGAGGTATCTGTTTACTTGATAGTTTCTTTTGCTGTGCAAAAGTTCTTTATTTTAATTACGTCCCACTTGTCTATTTTTTACTTTTGTGGCAATTGCTTTCGGGGATTTAATCATAAATTCTTTACCAAGGTCGATGTCTAGAGTGGTACTTCCTAGGTTTTCTTCTAGGATTTTTATAGTTTTAGGTCTTAAACCTTTAATCTATCCTGAATTAATTTTTGTATTTTGTGGGGTATCCAGTTTCATTCTTCTGCATATGACTAGCCAGTTATCTTAGCCCCATTTATTGGATAAGGAGTCCTTTCCCCATTTTTTTTTTGGTCAACTTTGTCAAAGATCAGATGGCTGTAGGTGTGCATCATTATTTCTGGATTCTCTCTTCTGTTTCATTGGTCTATGTGTCTGTTTTTATACTAGTACTATGTGGTTTTGGTTATTGTAGCCTTATAACATAGTTTTAAGTTGGGTAATGTGATGCCCACTGGCCTTGTTCTTTTGTTGTATTTTGTTTTTGAGACAGGGTCTTGCTGTGCCACACAGTCTGGAGTGCAATGGCACCATAACAGCTCACCACAGCCTTGACCTCCTGGGCTCAAGTGATCCTCCTGCCTCAGTCTCCTGAGTAGCTGGGACTACAGGTGTGCATTACCACACCTGGCTAATTT
>NW_012104299.1:922396-935798 GCF_000951045.1 Mandrillus leucophaeus
TACTTTCCCCATTGTATGTTCTTGGCGTTTTTGTCAAAAATCAGCTGGCTGTAAATGTGTGGATTTTTTTCTGGGTGCTTCATGCTGTTTTATTGGTCTGTGTGTCTGTTTTTATGCCAATGGCACACTTTTAGTTACTACAACTTCGAAGTATATTTTCTTGTCAGTTACTGTGATGCCTCCACCTTTGTTCTTCATGCTTAAGATTGCTTTGGCTATTCAGAATCTTCTGTAGTTACATGCAAATTTTAGGATTGCTTTTTCTATTTCTGTGAAAATGTCATTGATATTTTGATAGGGATTACATTTGAGTCTGTATATTGCTTTGAGTATTATGGATACTTTATTTCATTTTAAAAAATAATTTCAGCTTTTATTTTAGATTCAGAGGGTACATGTGCAGGTGTGTTACATGGTTATATTGTGTGACACTGAGGTTTGGGATATGAATGATCCCATCATCCAAGTAGTGAGCATAGTACCCAACAGTAGCTTTTTAGCCTTTGTCCCCCTCTTTCCTCTAGGAGTCTTCAGTGTCTATTGTTCCTATTTTTATGTCCATATATACCAATGTTTAGCTCCCACTTGTAAGTGAGAACATGCTTGGTTTTCTGTTTCTGCATTAATTTGCTTAGTATTATGGCCACCAGCTGCATCCACATTACTGCAAAGGAATGATTTCATTTTTTATGGCCATCTAATATTCCATGGTGTATATATACCACATTTTCTTTATCTAATCCACCATCGATGGACATCTAGGTTGATTCCATGTCTTTGCTATTGTGGATAGCATGGCAATGAGCATACAAGTGCATGTGCCTTTTTTGTAGAATGACTTATTTTCCTTTGGGTATATACCCAGTAATGGGATTGTTGGGTCAAATGATAGTTGTTCTAAGTTCACTGAGAACTCTCCAAACTGCATTCCACAGTGGTTGAACTACTTTATGTTCCCACATTAACAGTATATAAGCATTCCCTTTTTTCTGCAACCTTGCCAGCATCTGTTGTCTTTAGTCTTTTAAATAACACCCATTTTTACTGGTGTGAGGTGGTATCTCATTGTGGTTTTGAATTGCATTTCTCTGATGACGTGTGATGTTGAACATTTTTTCATATATTTATTGGCCACTTGTATTTCTTTTTTTGAGAATTGTTTGTTCATGTCCTTTGCCCACTTTTTAATGGGGTTGTTTTTTCTTGTTGAATTATTGAGTTCTTTATAGATTCTGGATATTAGACCTTTGTCAGATATATAGTTTGCAAATATTTTCTCCCATTCTGTGAGGTATCTGTTTACTTGATAGTTTCTTTTGCTGTGCAAAAGTTCTTTATTTTAATTACGTCCCACTTGTCCATTTTTTACTTTTGTGGCAATTGCTTTCGGGGATTTAATCATAAATTCTTTACCAAGGTCGATGTCTAGAATGGTACTTCCTAGGTTTTCTTCTAGGATTTTTATAGTTTTAGGTCTTAAACCTTTAATCTATCCTGAATTAATTTTTGTATTTTGTGGGGTATCCAGTTTCATTCTTCTGCATATGACTAGCCAGTTATCTTAGCCCCATTTATTGGATAAGGAGTCCTTTCCCCATTTTTTTTTTTGGTCAACTTTGTCAAAGATCAGATGGCTGTAGGTGTGCATCATTATTTCTGGATTCTCTCTTCTGTTTCATTGGTCTATGTGTCTGTTTTTATACTAGTACTATGTGGTTTTGGTTATTGTAGCCTTATAACATAGTTTTAAGTTGGGTAATGTGATGCCCACTGGCCTTGTTCTTTTGTTGTATTTTGTTTTTGAGACAGGGTCTTGCTGTGCCACACAGTCTGGAGTGCAATGGCACCATAACAGCTCACCACAGCCTTGACCTCCTGGGCTCAAGTGATCCTCCTGCCTCAGTCTCCTGAGTAGCTGGGACTACAGGTGTGCATTACCACACCTGGCTAATTTAAAACTTTTTTTTTTTGTAGAGATGGGATCTCACTGTGTTGCCCAGGCTTGTCTTGAACTCCTGACCTCAAGTGATCCTCCTGCCTCGGCCTTCCAGTAGTGCTGAGATTGCAGGCGTCAGGCACCATGCCTGGCTTGTTCTTCTTGCTTAGGATTGCTTTAGCTATTCAGACTCTTTTTTGGTTTCATATGAATCTTAGAATCATTTTTTCTAATTCTGTAAAAAATGACATTGGTAATTTGATAGGATAGTGTTGAATCTATAGATTGCTTTTTAGTTAGTTCTTTTCTAGTTTTTATTTTGTTATTTCTAGTTATGTGGTTTTTCTTTCTCACATTTTGGTTTTATCTTTTCTGTAAATTTGGCATTTTTAAAAATTTGCTTCAAGGACATTGTGTACCTAGCAGGTCCCCTTTTTTCCTTTGTCTGAATTCCCTAATTTAATATATTCTAGTTTAAATTGTCAGGTATTTGAAGAGAAAAGGCTTCTACCACTTATAAGGGTACATCTTCTTCTTTCTGCTGGTTTAGTAAAGCTTTTTTTCTAGTTATACAATAAATAGTGGATGTGTAAATACGTAAATCTGGTTGAAGGTTTTTTTTTTTTTTTTTGAGACAGAGTCTTGCTCTGTCGCCTAGGCTGGAGAGCAGTGGTGCAGTCTCAGCTCCCTGCAACCTTCTTCTCATGCCTCAGCCTCCCAAGTAGCTGGAATAACAGGTGTGGCCACCACTGCCTGGCTAAGTTTTGTAGTTTTTGTAGATATGGGGTTTTTCCATGTTGGCCAGGCTGGTATCGAACTCCTGACCTCAAGTGATCCTTCCACCTTGGCCTCCCAAAGCGCTGGAATTACAGGTGTGAGTCATTGCACCTGCCCCCTCATTGAAGGCTTTGTGTGTGTGTATATGTGTGTGTGTGTGTGAAGTGTAACTTCATGTAAATCTGGGCTGAGATGAAAACTGAGTGCAAGCAGGCCGGGCACCAACATTAATAAGCACATCATAGATTCACTTTGTTATTCATGTAGTCATTCATTCAACAATTACGTATTCTACATGGACAAAGTGATATGTGTGTGTGTGTGCGCGCGCATGTGTATTCCCTAATAGAAATATGCATCCTATATCTCTTACCTTAAGTCCCAGTTATTCAACTACCTATTTAAAATCTCTCCTTGGTCTGAATTCCATCATTGTCCCTAAACTTCATCTTCTTCCTTTGTTGCTATAATGGGCATTCCCTTTTCCCCTGTCCCATGGAGAATACCTATCCCATGGAGGGATATACCTACCCAGTAGAGTATTCTCCATGGGATAGGGATCAACTCAGCTACTTAAAGACTCTTCTTTTTGCTTCAGCTCACACATCTAATGCCTTGTCAAGTTCTGTTAATTATCCGTCTTTTGAATATATCTACCACGCTTCCTTCTTAGTTCAGGAGACCCCTGTCTCTTGCCTAGATCACCCGTAACTGGACTCTGCCTCCAGTCTGTCCCTCGTCATTCCATGTCCCACAATACAGCCAAATTGGTCTTTCACAAACACGAATCTGGTTGACCTCACAACCATGTTTAAATTACTCTAGTGGTTCCCATTGTCCTAGTGGTTCCCATTGTTTCCTTGGTTCTTAGGACTTACAAGGCTTTTCATGATAAAGACTCTGGTGATCTTTCAAGCCTCATCTTTTCTCACAATCCTTCTTCCTGTCTTGACTTTTGCCCCAGCTGTCAATACGTTTTCCAGTTACCTGACTATACTATGCTGTTCTAATCTGTGGGCCTTTAAAAAATATTGAGTTATGATTTACATGCCATAAAATTCACCTTCTTAAAGTATACAATTCATTGTTTTTTTGATGTATTCACAAAGTTGTGCAACTTTCACCACAATATAATTTGCAGACCATTTCCATCGCCTGAGAAAGAAACCTGTACCCATCAGCAGTCAGTTACCACTCCCCACACCCCAGGCTCTTCAACCACCAATCTACTTTTTGTCTTTATAGATTTGCCTATTGTAGACATCTCATATAAATGCAATAATACAATATGTGGCATTTTGTGACTAGCTTCTTTCACTTACCATAATATTTTAAAGTTTCACCCTTCCTGTAGCATGAATCAATAGTTCAATCAGTTTTATGGTCAAATATTATTGCGTTGTATGGATAGACCACATTTTGCCTATCCATTCATCAGTTGATAGACATTTGAGTGGACTCTACCTTTTGGATATCATGAATAATGTTGCTGTGAACATTGTGTGTGTTTTTACATTCTGTTAGGTGTAGTCCTAGGGGTAGGATTCCTGGGTTATGTGGTAACTCTGTTTATCTTTTTGATAAATTTTTTGAGGAACTGCCAAAGTGTTTTCCACAGTGGCTGCGCCATTGACTTGTGGGGTTTTATAATACTTTTCCCTTTTTTTGGGACAGATTCCTGTTGCCTCTGGGTCTCCTCTGGCATGAGCCAACTATATGGTTAAAGACGAATATGTAGGATGCTGGGAAGGGCATTTGTGTCTCCTGTGCCCATTATCAAACTCTGGGTAAAAATTCTTCTTGAGAATTCATATGGATCAACTCATTGTTATATCCTGTGGTTTCATCAACTCTAGCAGGATTTGTATCCTATAGCCTAATAATATTTTCTACTAAAATAGTTTATCCCTCAAAGGAATATTTGCTATTTAAAACCTCCTAGACTGAGTGACCTGGACTCCATTTCATTGTTAGGTTTGGGAAAGTGCTCCCTGATGCATTATGCCTGGTACATAGCAGGTATTAATAAAATTTGTTGAATGAATACTTATTAATAATATAGTTAGACTATTAGACCAGATGCCTATCTAGTCCTCAAACACATCAGCCAAGTAATAGCATACTTGTTTTTGCCAGTGCCATTTTTACCCTTGTAGTCTCAACTGCAAATTCCTTGGATGAGTGTTGTAGACTGACTTACAGACACCCCTCCAACAGCGACAGTCCCTTTATAAAACAACTGTGGAATACACGTGAGAAACCACTGAGTGTTGATGGGCTATTAGATTTTTGACATTCGGCAGGCATATGTTCTAGGGACTTTGGGAGACCATAACATGAAGAAACCACTACATCGTATAATTGCTCCTGTAAGTACAACTGTAAAATTCTAAGTGACTCCTTTAGAGCCCATTATCTGAGTTACTATCATGTCACTCAACAGCTGTGAAGGAGCACTGAGATTTGGGTGCAATGTACCAGCTACGTGACTCACTTTTGAACAACAGACCTAACACTGCTTTACAATGTTTATTTCAGCAAAACTAAAAATTAGATACATCAAGGATTTTGGGGACCACTTGCAAATAACCAAAACTGTGTATGTTAAACTTGCAAAATCCTAGAGTCTTCTATATGGCTATTGCTGAGCATCCTCATTCTTCCTATTCAGCTAGAAACTAGAAGAAGAGTTCTTGAGACCTTTACCAGTACAAATATCATAATTATTGCCTGCATTCTGCCCTAGCTTCCATCTCTCACAGGTTTTCCCTGTCCTTCCAGTGTCTTCCTACTCAAGTAAGAGTCCGCACTGCCTGTATTGTGTCCTTTCTCTCTTCCCTATTTATAGGTAGTGAATCAAATATATCATTTGGGGCCAGGCACGGTGGCTCACACCTGTAATCCTAGCATTTTGGGAGGCTGAGGTGGGTGGATCACTTGAGGCTAGGAGTTCAAGACCAGGCTGACCAACCTGGTGAAACCCCGACTCTACTAAAAATATAAAAAAATTAGCCAGGTGTTGTGGTGGCTACCTTTGATCCCAGCAACTTGGGAGGCTGAGGCAGGAGAATCAAGTGAACCTGGAGGTGGAGGTTGCACTGAGCCAAGTTTGCACCACTGCGCTCCAGCCTGGGTGACAGAGTGAGACTCCATCTCAAAACAAAAACAAAAACAAAAAGCCAAATATATCATTTGGACTGTTTGGACTCCTGGTCTCTTCACCTGTTGGGTAGGTGTGGGGTTGATGCAGGGAATGGAAGTTAGAATTGTACCCCCATTAAGATAAGTGAGGAAAGGCCCGCAAGGCTGGGAGCAGAGATTTTCAACCCCTTTTGGAAGTTGTCCATTGAAGCTTGTGTGGACCTCCTGTATTTGCCTTTATTTTCCTTACCTTAGTTTGTGTAAAAATTTTAAAGCCTTATCCATTTAAACAGTGTATACATAATGATTTTTTAAAATAAGTAAAGACCTCTGTACATATAGTATACAATTCTGCTTAGTCACCCTACCCATACTCTGTTTGGTTGATAACTGTGATCTTTTTATCTGTTTTTGTATAGATTAGGGAATGACTAGAAGTAATTTCTTGTTTGAGGTGTGGGTAGGAGAGAAAGCAGTTTTTAACATTACTGTTGTACAAAATTCCATGCAAATAGGATGAATAATGGGGTCAGTGAGATAATATTCCTAATAAGTAACAATATTATCATGTTTCTATTTTCTCATTTCAGACTAATACTAGTGTTGTTTACTTGTGTTGTCTGCCTGGTTTATTTACCATTTCTACCTGAGGCAGATGCCATTAAAATTTTCAATTCAGGAAAGTAAAGGAAAAATTAAGTATTTCTTATCCTGCTTTTTATATGATATCTTTACCTTGAATGTTTATTGGTGGTTTTTAATATCTTTTGGTGTTCAGGTCATCATATATATAAATAGAGGAATATAGGAAACCATTTTTCTCCTGAATTACAAAATAGTCAATTCCATAGTAGTAAAAGAGTTAACTCTTGATTTCCTGATGTAGCTTCACAATGCTGTAGCAGAAATGGAACAGGAAAAGTTTGATCTTCAAAAGCAGCACACTGAAAACATTCAAGAATTGCTTGAGGATACAAATGTGCGTCTGAATAAAATGGAGAGTGAATATATGGCGCAAACACAGTCCACAGTGAGTCTTTAAACCTGTTCTTGACATCTTAGAACCTGTCTTCTCAATTTCCATGTCCTCATGCTTCCCGGATGTGCACGGTGTAGAAAGGTGTTACGGAAACAAAAGAAAAACTTTGTCTTCCTACTCCATACAGATTTATGTGTGTCCATGGACAGACCCTTGAAGTCTGTGAGGGATTTGACTCTAGAGTGTTTGATGCTGCTTTTTATGTGTTATTATTATTTTTTATTTTTTTATTTTTGTTTTTTGAGATGGAGTCTCGCCCTGTCACCCAGGCTGGAGTGCAACAGTGTGACCTCGGCTCACTGCAACCTCCGCTTCCTGGGTTCAAATGATCCTCCTGCCTCAGCCTCCTGAGTAGCTGGGATTACAAGTGCCTGCCACCATGCCCAGCTAGTTTTTATATTTTTAGTAGACACGGGGTTTCACCATGTTGGCCAGCCTGGTCTCGAACTCTTGACCTTGTGATCCACCCTCCTTGGCCTCCGGAAGTGCTGGGATTACAGGCGTGAGCCCCTGCACCTAGCCTTATTTATTATTTTTTTAACCCTCAGAAGCCTTTATAACTCTTTCCTCTTCTTCTTCTTTTTTTTTCCGTTGACTTTCAGTTCAGAGATAATCTCTTTTCTTTTTTTTTTCCTTTGAGGCAGGGTCTTGCTCTGTTGCCCAGGCTAGAGTACAGTGGCTTAATCTTGGCTCACTGTAACCCTGCCTCCCAGGCTCAAGTGATTCTTGTGCCTAAGCCTCCCAAGTAGCTGGTACTACAGGTGCATGCCACAGCATCCGATTAATTTTTATACTTTTAGTAGAGACAGGGTTTTGCCATGTTGACCAGGCTGGTCTTGAACTCCTGGGCTCAAGCGATCTGCCCCCATTGGCCTCCCAAAGTGCTGGGATTACAGTCGTGAGCAACCACGCCTGGCCATTTCTTTTCTGTCTTTTTTTGTTTGTTTGTTTCATTTTTTTAAAATAAAGACTTGATTGTTTTTCTGAAAATAATGCTCATGTGAAGGAAATCAAAGAGGGAGATTGGAGTGGTGTGACCACTCTGACCAGTGTTCTTAATAGATCATATTGACTCAGGAACCAGACATAGACGTCACATGGGTAAGCCCAAAATGTTCCTTACTGAAATAATTCAGAAGGAGGTCACCACAGTCAGGCTACACAGCAGAGAGACCCATGACACTGGTCAGGGTGAGATAGAGGATCCCCCAAAGAGACTGTTCATTGATTATATATGGCCGTGGAGTCTAGGTCTGAGGAAGTGACTGTCTTCAGCTCTTTAGGAACCTGCCTTACATCCTAAGATCCATAAGCCTGGAACAGTTCTGCTGGAAGGTTACTCTGCACGTGGATCAGAGCTCCTCATGTCCACGGCCAGTGCATCGCATCAGTCTTGTTACTGATACAAATCGTCCCCTACTTAACGATGGTTTGACTTACAATTTTTTGACTTTATGTTGGTGGAAAGGTAAGATGCATTTAGTAGAATACCAGATGCTCCTCAATTTACTGTGGGCTTATGTCCCCAAATGGTTGCATGGGTACTTAAAGTGATGCATATTGCTTTCGCACTGTCATGAAGTCAAAGTCGTGTCAGTCATGCCATCGTAAGTTGGGGACCATCTATTGGTACATTCATTCTGTTCTTCACTTTCAATACAGTGTTCAGTAAATTACATGAAATACCCTATACTTCATTGTAAAATAGGCTTTGTGTTAGGTGATTCTGCCCATCTGTACGCTAATGTAAATGTTCTGCGCATATTTAAGATAGGCCAGGCTAAGCTATGATGTTTGGTAGTTTAGGTATATTAAATGCATTTTAAAATTAGTGATATTTGGAACTTAATGATGGGTTTATTGGGACATAATCTCATTTTAAGTCAAGGAGCATCTGTATGTAATATGACCTCATAGAATGGTCCAGTGTTATATATCCCAGGTATGAGCTCTGTCTCATTTACCATTCATAAACTCCCCAGGCCAGCCTGGCTTGGTCCAAGTACTTTCTTGAATTTAAAGCTGTGGAATTTGAACAAGAGTCATTACCCAGGCATATCACACATACATCTTAGAGTGTGTTACCTTGCACCCTTAGACAGGCACTAAGGCCTACCTCACATTGGAAAAGAAATGAGAAGTGGTATGCACGGTTGTGTGGAAACTGGACTTCAGGGTCAGACAGTTGTGAGTTCAAATCCCAAGTCCTTAATAGCTTGGGTGTCGTGTAAGCTCTTCAGATGTTAATTGTTCTTATTTGTGGAACAGAATAACAGTAGTACAATATAATGTAAGTTGTTGGAAATATTATATTAATATACATAAATTAAGTTACACAATAATAAGCCCACAGATCATTGTTAATATTATGTTCAAAAATGAAACATACAAGAATGACAATCAAGAGAGACATACAAATGAAAAAAGGAGGACTCAGTTTAAGAAGGTCCAAGCACTTTGGGAGGCTGAGGTGTTCAGATCGATTGAGCCCAGGAATTCAAGACCATCCAGAGTAACATGGCAAGACCATGTCTCTGGAAAAAAAAAAAATTAGCTAGGCCCGGTGGGGTGTGCTTGTAGTCCCAGTTACTTGGGAGACTGAGGCAGGAGGATTACTTGAGCCCATTAGGTCAAGGTTGCAGTGAGGTGTGATTGTGCTACTGGATGCCAGCTTGGGCAGTGGATCCAAAAAAAGAAAAAATTAACACATTTGTTTGATGAAGAGGTGAAAATGTTTTGGTTCTCCATTCCCTTCCATGGAAATGATAGGAATAGGGTAAAGAAAAAGGCATAAGCCCTGATGGACAAAGACAATGAGAGAGCAATGCAGTTTTTGGAGTTGGAAAGGCAATGGATTTGTTGAAATTCATCTAGCAGGCTCAAGAAAGCATAACCCTAAATCAGCAGTGAAGAAACCTGAGAAGCAAGACTAATTACATCATGGGACCTCCAGGGGCTCCAGGCATCTCTGGAAGAGGAGTGATAAGTGGCCCTTCAACACATAAATTGTTAGAAGTCGTATTTAAGAAGCAGGTAGATGTTTAATTGGAGTGCTGGGTACAAGGATATTTATTATACTCTTCCTTGTAATTTGTAGATATTTGAAATATCCCATAATACAACTTTTTAAAAATAATAAAATAACAAAAATATGACAAAATCTTTATATCTTCTCCCCCATTTTGTGAAGCATGAGATTGTCTCTTCTACAACTCAGCAGAAGACATCAGGTTATTTTCTGGAGAGAATACAACACTGTCTGGATTGGGAGACTTCAGGCACAGTTGAGGTTTTTACAACGGCAACTGGCCAAGTGTGGTGGACATAGATCCCTGGGAGTCCTTGAGGCTCTAGAATCCCTTGAGTGTCCATATTGTAAAGCACCACCATCCTCTCCCCATTCCCCTACCCTAAAGAAAAAACAATAGAAAATTAAGTCACTAATGTGAGAAAAAATACTAAATACCTTTAGATTTCTTTACCTTAATATCCATTGCCAGAAGAAATTGGCGCCACATCTATTAATAAAAAATAAACATTAGAAAAAAATGTGACCCCACTTGATTTTCAAGTATGAAGGAGATGAGCAGTTTTGAACATCATCTCTTTGATTTTTATATATGTAAATATCACTATAATGTCTCTAGTTAATGGACGTTTTGGCATTATTTTGAGCCCTTTAAATTTGAGTTTTTTAATTTAGTTCTGAGCAGTGTATTTACAATCATTATTTCTTTGAAAAGATCTCTCCCTTCTACCTCTTAGGTCTTATGCTATGTCTTCTATCTCTTTGTGTTTTCTTCCTATTCTTTATTACTATGATAGTTTCTAATTCTGATCTTACTCTCATCAGTTAATTCTTTGGTAGAGTTACTCCTGCTTAAGGATCTATTGCTTTTTATTTCAGCGATTATTTTTTATACCTAGTATTTTCATTTCACTCTTTATTTAGTTATTTATTGAGATGGAGTTTCACTCTGTCGCCCAGCTGTAGTACAGTGGCATGATCTCGGCTCACTGCAACCGCCACCTCCCAAGTTCAAGCAGTTCTCCTGCCTCAGCCTTCAGAGTAGTTGGGATTACAGCTGCATGCCACTGCGCGTGGCTGATTTTTGTTTTTTTTTAGCAGAGATGGAGTTTTGCCATATTGGCCAGGCTGGTCTCAAACTCCTGACCTCAGGTAATCTGCCCACCTTGGCCTCCCAAAGTGTTGGGATTACAGGTGTGATCCACTGCGCCTGGCCTCATTTGACTCTTTATTGATTAAGCTTATTTAAAATTATTAGTTCATCACTTCTCATAATTTATCTTTAGAATCATGGTGTGTGTGTATTACGAATGGTAATGTAGATGATAACGTTATTATATATGTGCAAGTACTGCTGACTTTCTTTCATAGTGTTGTTTTGCCGGTATCTAGGTATTTTGGACTGTGAGCCCATGTCCCTTGGGTTTGTAAGTTATTCTTATGCATATTGGGGAAAACCTGGAAGACCAGGTCCTTGTGTTGGTCAATTAGAGTCTGTTCAAGTAGCAAGAATGGGGTGAACCTCAGGGAGAGATCTCCACAATAGCACATGACCACTGTTGAACTCTCCTTTGCAAATTCCCGTGTGCAATCAGCAAGCCTTGTAATCATAAGGGAGAGAAATACAGCTTTGGAGAGAGACAGTCTCCTAGATTGTAATACATCAGCTGATAAAATTTGGAGGGAGAGATGGTCTTTTGATGAAAGAAGTTCTTATTTTAACTTGTCAAATTTATAAGTCTTTAATAATTAATGCTTTTTTGGCTGGGCGCGGTGGCTCACACTGGTAATCCCAATATTTTGGGAGGCCTAGGTCAGGAGTTCGAGATCAGCCTGGCCAACATGGAGAAACCCCATCTCTACTAGAAATACAGAATTAGCCGGGCATGGTGATGCATGCCTGTAATCCCAGCTACTCGGGAGGCTGAGGCAGGAGAATCACCTGCACCCAGGAGACAGGGGTTACAGTGAGCCTGGGTAACAGAGTGAGACTCTGTCTCAAAAAAAAAAAAAAAAAATAGTGGTTTTTATGTCTTGTTAAACAATTCTGTCTCTATTGCAAGTGCAAGGTTACCTGTATATTCTATGAAAAACTTTAAAATTTTGCCTTTAACATTGAGGCCTTAATCATTCTGGAGTTAGTTTTTGTGACTAACACAAGATGGAGATTTAATTTTGTTTTTTTCTATGTGGATAACTTTATTTTTTCAGCTTTACTTTACAGTAATTCCTCCTTCCTTCATTGATCTGTCATACCTCCTCTTATATATTGAACTTCCATGTATGTGAACATTGGATAATTTCTCTGGCTCTGCAATGATCGTACTGTTATCACTATTATAGCTTCATAATTACTCTTGATGCCTGATAAGGAAGTCTTCCTTCTTTGTTCATCAGAAGAGTCTTGGCCACTCTGGGCCCTTTCCTTTTACAAATAGAGTCAGCTGTTTGGCTCTGTGGGTTCCTCATTTGTGATTCAACCAACCACACATAAAAATATTCAAAAAATTAAAAAAAAATAAAAATGATACAATAGAAATAATACAAATAAAAATACTGCATAACAGCTATTTATATAGCATTTACATTGTATTAGACATATTGTAGGTAATCTGCATATGATTTAAAATATACAGCAGGAGGTGTGTAGGGTATATGCAAGTACTATGTCATTTGACATAAGGGACTTGAGCATCTCTGGATTTTGGTATTGTGGTTCTGCAATTAGTTTCCCACAGATGGCAAGGGATGATTGTACATTTAGAACCAATTTACCAAGTTAATAAAGAAAACAGAACTCTGGGGTCTTTAGGACATCTTTTGTAATATTTATTCCTGAGTCTCAAACTTTTGTTGTAGAAAGTTTTGTATTTCTGCTGTATAAAAGACTCAAGAATAAATGTATGTTAGAAATTTCAACCCTTTACATGTATGTAGCAAATATTTTATAATTTATCATACACTGACTAGAACTTACAGAAAAATGTTAAATAATGGTGACAATAGTGGTTTTAAAATGAAAGTTTTTGTTATTGCAAAAGATGTACAAGCTCATTATTGAAACTTTAGAAAAGATGATGAAAAAGAAAAAGATTAATATCTACATAATAAAATTACTCTCTCATTGAAAATATATGTGAGTATGCATTCTTCTACATTTTCAAACCAAGGGTGGGTCTTTTAATTAAAAACAGGCTGGGTGCAGTGGCTGACGCCTGTAATCCCAGCACTTTGGGAAGCCGAGGTGGGCGGATCACTTGAGGTCAGGAGTTCCAGAGCGGCCTGGCCAACACGGTGAAACCCTGTCTCTACTCAAAATACAAAAATTAGCCAGGCATGGTGGCGTGTGCCTGTAATCCCAGCTACTCAGGAGGCTGAGGCAGGAGAATCATTTGAACCCGAGAGGCAGAGGTTGCAGTGAGCTGAGATCATGCCACTGCACTCCAGCCTGGGCAACAGAGTGAGACTCCATCTCAAAAAA
>NW_012104299.1:936633-947455 GCF_000951045.1 Mandrillus leucophaeus
GGAGGCTGAGGCAGGAGGATGACGTGAACCTGGGAGGCGGAGCTTGCAGTGAGCTGAGATCACACCACTGCACTCCAGCCTGGGTGACAGAGCGAGACTCTGTCTAAAAAAAAAACCAAAAAAAAACCAAAAATAATTTTTTAACCTCTGGCTTAGAAGGCAGCTGGCTTCTCATATCTGTCTTTGCATTTATTCTGTTGTGATATCACGTGTCATGTAGCCTCTGGAAAACTCCATTGTACACTTGTGAGGAAATGATAGTGAAATAGGCAAGTTATGTCTTCATCTAATTATAGAAATAGTTGGGAAGCTCAGGAGCTTGTTGACCGTACTTTGAGAACTGCTGCTGTAAGCCATTGGCTTTCATTTCATTTTTGACCATGACTCCCAGTAAGGAATACATTTTATAAATTATGCCCAGGACATACACAAGTACACATATGAGCACACATCTGTCCGCATATCTATAACTCAAACAAAACTTTCATTTTTACTATTGGCCATTTACTCTAACATATTCTGTCCTTTTCATTTTGTTTAATTTCATTTAAAAATTGCTGGGTTGTGATTTACAACTTGATTTCATATGGGTTGAGACCTACGATTTGAAAATCACTGCTTTAGGTATTATGTATTTAAGAGTTTAATTTCTGGATCCATAGTAAGCTTTTCAAAGTGGTTATACTAGTTTATGACACTGCTCAACAAGAGTAGGAATTGTCTTCACATCCTTGCCAACACTTGGACTTACCAAATTTTAAAATATTTTGGTCAGGCATGGTGGCTCACTCCTGTAACCCCAATACTTTGGAAGGCTGAGGCAGGTGGATCACTTGAGCCCAGGAGTTTGAGACCAGCCTGGGCATCACAACAAGACCCCATCTCTACAAAAAATACAAAAATTAGCTGGGCATGGTAGTGCACACTTGCAGTCCCAGCTACTTGTGGGGCCGAGGTGGGAGGATTGCTTGAGCCCAGGAAACCAAGACTGCAGTGAGCCACGATCACGTCACTGCACTCCAGCCTGGGTGACAGAGTGTAACCTTGTTTCGAAAAAAATTGTTTTTTGTTTCTAACTTGAAAAATGTATTATTTTAATTTCCATTTCCCTTTTTGCTCTTACGTTTCTTGACCTTTTAAAATTGCCAATTCATCCCCTTTGTCTGATTTTAAATTCAGTTATTCTTTTCCTTGATTTATAGGAACATTTTATATATTTAGGATACAAATAAATCGATTGTCAGATTCTTTTTCCTCATTCTTTTTTTATTGAATAGACATAACATGAAATTTACCAATTTAATAATTGTAAGTATATAGTTCGTTGGCATTAAGTATGTTTACATTGTGGTGCAACTGTCACTACCATCCAGCTCCAAATTTTGTCTTCTTTCCTGTCTAATACTTTGTACCCAGTAAACAATAAACTCTCCATTTGCCCTCTTCATTCAGTTCCTCGCAACCACCTTTTTATTTTCAGTCTCTTACGAATTTGACCATTCTAGGAAACTCATATAAGTGGAATTATGCAGTATTTGTCCTTCAGTGACTGGCGTATTTCACTTCGCATAATGTCATTATGGTCCATTCATGTTGTGGCTTGTGTCAAAATTTCTTTTTAAAAGCTAAATAATATTCCGCTCTGTGCATGTACCACATGTGTGTCCATTCATTGGCAGATGGACACTTGAGTTGCTTCTACCTTTTGGCTGTTGTGAATAATGCTGCCGTGTACGTGGGTATAAGATAGCTCTTTGATATTTAAAGCCATGAACAAAAAACAAATTTAAATCTAAAATACGTTTTCATTATTTCAACATTCTAAATCTTCACAGAGTGACTATATTTAACAAAGATATTAAATAATATTATAACAGAAATATTTTTTTTTTCTTTGGAGACGGAGTCTTGCTCTGTCGCCCAGACTGGATGGAGTGCAGTGCCGCAATCTCGGCTCACTGCAAGCTCCGCCTCCCGGGTTCACACCACTCTCCTGCCTCAGCCTCCCGAGCAGCTGGGACTACAAGCGCCCGCCACCACACCCAGCTAATTTTTTGTATTTTTAGTAGAGAAGGAATTTCACCATGTTAGCCAAGATGGTCTTGATCTCCTGACCTCGTGATCCACCCACCTTGGCCTCCCAAAGTGCTGGGATTACAGGCATGAGCCACCATGCCTGGCCTGCAATGGAAATTTGTAAAATATATTGCTTCGATGTTTATCGCATAGGTATATTTTATTTATTAAATAATATTGAGAGACATATCATTCACAATGGAATTTTTAATTTTTATAAGTTTGGGATAAAAAGAAAAGTCATGCTTTGGAGCCAAGAGGTAGGTACCTGTCAGAGAACCTTCATTCTATTTTTAATGAAAGTTGAATTTTAAAAATTAGCATTCAGACCTTGTCATAGGTAATACTAGTAAATATAGAGAAAAATGGACGGAGTCTGTCAGCAGGATTGAATTTAAGAAACGTCAAAAGTAGACAGGTTTTGCTGAGCAGCTCCTGATTTAATAATTAAACAAGGTAGAGTTCAAGGCCTGGCTTAAGATGAAAGACGGGACTGTCAATGAGAATCAGTTTCTCTGTTTTGCTGTTCTTTCAGGCTTTTTTCTTTTTTGTTGAGTCTTGTGTTGTCTTATTGCCATTTATTGTAAGCAGACACTTGTATGGATTATGAGACTTACGCATTTTGGTATTGGCAGGGATTTTCGTATGAGAAACTCTTAGTGAAAATATGCAAACAATAGATTTTTTAAACAAATATTAAAACATAATTATAGAAAGTATAGCTTCCTTGCTAGATGCTTGGGAAGATGAAGGCTGTAAAATGATAGGGCTCTATTGACATTAGGGTTTAGATAAACCGAAGGTCTGTGGATGGCTTTATTGAGATTCTAGGCTTTCTTACTGGAGTTCTTAACATTTTTTGTACCATGGACCCTGCTGGGAGTCTGGTAAATTCTATGTAGTCCTTCTCAGAATAGTATTTTAAAAATAAAAGTTTACAAAGAAAAATTGTATTGAGTTACAGTTGTTAAAATATTCATAAATCAAAACTACAGTAAAGTAATACATATGCTTCTAAATTAATGCAGTAAATATAAAAATCTAGCAGTAGGCCTGATAGTAATTTCTGATGAGGGTAAACAATATTTAGTGATTGCTCAGTAGTGTAATGAACTATAAAAATATCCATGATTTCTGTTTGTTCCAGGTATTGCTAATGCTACCTTTGTCTGATGACTACATTCACAATTGAAGGGAAGTGTTAACTTTCAGTTAGGGTGGTGAAAATGAAAATGAACTTTAAAGAAAAATTCAAATTCAGCGACAGTCTGAATTCCATCCATGATCCTCTATGGTAGGTTAAGGTAGGTTAAGATCCTTTACTTTAAAGAGTGCCAAAAGCCTTAGACATCTGAAATATTTAACTATTGTTAGCAGTGACATATGATAATTCATGGAACTACTCATGGACGCACTGAGATAGCTAGAATTTGATTTTATAGTTTCTATCACCATTTCTTCTCCCAAGCTCACAATGATTATAATGCAGAAAATCTCCAAATAACACAAATTCATCATGTTGAATAAAATGGCCATTTAAAAATAGACACTTTTTTTGAATAGTTTTAGATTTACAGAAAATTTAAGAAGATAGTACAGAGAATTCCCATATAACCTGCACTCAGTTTCTCCTGATGATAACATCTTACCTTATCTTGGTACTCTTTTCACAATAAGTGAATCAATATTGATACACTATTAGCTAAAGTCTTTTGTTCATTCAGATTTTCTTCATTTTTACCTAATGTTCTGTTTCTTTTCCAGGATCTCATCTAGGATACCACATGAGATTTAGTTGTTATGCCTCCTTACTTTCCTCTTGCTTGTGATAATTTCTCAGACTGTCCTTGTTTTTTATCACCATGACGGTTTTGAGGGATATTGATTGGTCAGGCATATTGTAAAATGCTCATCTAGTAGAAACTGTCTGATGGTTTCCTCATGACTAGACTGGGGTTATGGATTTAGGCAGGAATATCTCAGAAGTAAAGTGCTATTCTTGTCACATCATATCACGAACACATATTATTATTATTATTATTTTATTTTATTTTGTTGAGACAGTCTCACTCTGTCACCCAGGCTAAAGTATTGTTACACTATCTCAGCTCACTGCAACCTCTGCCTCCTGGGTTCAGGCGATTCTCCTGCTTCAGCCTGCCAAGTAGCTAGGATTACAGTTGTGTGCCACCATGCCCAGCTAATTTTTGTAGTTTTTAGTAGAGACAGAGTTTTGCCATGTTGGCCAGGCTGGTCTCGAACTCCTGACCTCAGGTGATCTGCCTTCCTCCGCCTCCCAAAGTGCTGAGATTACAGGTGTGAACCACAATGACCAGCCATGAATACATAGTATTTACATAACATCATACCTGTGCATATTAATTTTGATCATCTGGCTGACGTAGTGTTTATTAGGTTTCTCCAGTGTAAAGTTACTTCCCACCTTTTCATACTGTACTCCTTGAAAGGAAGTTACCGTTTGGTACCCCATTTAAGAAGTAGGGAGTTTTACTCCCTTATCAATTTATTCTATTCTTTATTTATACTAGTATGAAAATGTGGATATCTATCTTATGCTTTGGGTTATAAGCCGATATTTCTTCATTTTGTTGCTCAAATTGTTCCAGCTTTGGCCATTGGGAGCTCTTTCATTTGGGTTCTGTGCTTCTTGGACATGGCCCCATCAGTACGGATTATATGGAGAAATGGTATTGGAAACCAATATCTATGTGCTAGGTATGCATGTTGTTGTTAGGGTATCATTTCTTTTGCACCCTCTCACCTGACAGACCAAGGAAATACCGACCTGTGTATACAGTATATACTAGCCTGTGTATACAGTAAGTCCTTATTTAATGTCATTGATAGGTTTTTGGAAACTGATTATAAGTGAAGTGACATATAATGAAACAAAATTTTTTTCTCATTATTATAATGAAATGATGTTATTTGAGGACCTGCTATATGCTGTTTTGCTTAAAGTTTTTTTTTTTTCATAAATTAACATTTAAACACTGCTGTATTTGCTACTTAGGTCAAACATACTGTTTTTCCTTGTTTGACAAAAGTTGTAATTTCCTACAATACTTATTTTGGTGATGGCTATATTTTTTGTTTCTCAATGTATATTCATTATATAATAATTCTAAAATCATTTTATCCTTGTTCTTTTAAGTTTTGGGGACTAGTAATATAGGGTTATAGTTTTAATGAAAATGACAATTATTTACTTTTTTTTTTTTTAAGCAAGCCATTTACTGTGAAAAGTGGTTCTTTCAATAAATTGGTCAATTGAATATTCATGTAGAAAAAAAACCATCTTGAACCTTCACATCATTTAATAAACCCATTTTAGGAACGTCCTAGAATTAAATGTGCAGATAAAATGGTAAACCTTATAGAGGAAATCTTAGAATATCTTCTTGGCCTGGACTAGTCAAAAATTTCTTAAAAGGGAAATTAAATGTTTACCTTAAAGAAAGATACTAATAAATTAGAATATATTAAAAGTAATACCTTTTGGTCACCAAAGGTATCATTAAGAAAGGGAAAAGAGGCTGACATGGTTGCCTATGCCTGTAATCCCAGCACTTTGGAAGGCCAAGGGAGGCAGATCACTTGAGACCAGGAGTTGGAGACCAGGAGTTTGAGAACAGCCTGGCCAACATGGCAAAACCCTGCATCTATTAAAAAGACAACAATTCGCCAAGTGTGGCTGGCGCATGCTCCCAGCTACTCGGGAGGCTGAGGCATGAGAATCTCTTGAACCAGTAGGTGGAGGCTGCAGTGAGCTGAGATTGCACCACTGCACTCTAGCCTGGGCAACAGAGCACAGCAAGACTCTGTCTCAAAAAAAAAAAAAAAAAAAAAAAAAAAAAAAAAAAAAAGGGAAAAGGCAATTCCGAATGGAAGAAGATATCTGCAATTGCTTTATTCAATAAAGGTCTTGCATTTTAAATATAGAAAAAAATCAACAAGGAGAACAGTTCAGTAAAAAAGAGCAATATATTTGAATAGGCAGCACACAAAAGAAGATATTCAGGTGATTAATAAACACTTAAAAAGGTGCTCAAATCATTAATAGTCAGGGAAATGTAAATCAATTCAGTATCTCTACATACCTATAAAAAGGGTTAATTAACAAAAACAAACAAGATCACAGTACGGAGTTTTGACAAAGATATAGAATAGTTTGAAGTCTCATACGCTGCTGTAAGGAGTTCAGATTTTTGTAAAACTGGAAAGCTCTTTGGTAGTAACTACTGAGGCTTGACATAGGCACATCTTACAACAGCAATTTCACTGCAACATGTATAACCAAAAGAAATCTGTGCATGTATGCATCATAAAACATGTATGAGAGTTTTCATAGCCACATTATTTTTAATAGTCAAAAACTGAAGACAACTCATCAATAGAATGGATAAATTATTTTAGCATGGCTATATATAGTATTGAAAAAAATTAAACTACTCTTACATTCCACAACATGGATGAATCCCATAGGCATATAATATGCATGAAGAAACCTGACCCAAAAGAGTTACATACTCTGTGATTCCATTTATACAAAGTTTGAAAAAAGACAAAATTTATTTGTACTGATAGAGGTCAAAAGAGTGGTTAACTCCGGGTGGAGGGTAACTAATAAGCCTTTAGAGAGGCTGGCAATGTTCACATCTTCTAGTGGCTTGTGAGTTTTCAGTTTGTAAAAATGTTATCAGAATTTATTTTTAAGATTTATGATTTATAACTTCATAAATCATAAATGTATATATCTTTAAGACTTAAGCACCTTTTGTCATAAATCATAAACTCTATCTTTAAGACTTATGCAGTCTTGCTCTGTTGGCCAGGCTGGAGTGCAGTGGCACACAAACTTCTTATGAAAATAGTCCTATTTTCGTGGATAAATTATTCTTCTTATGAAAATAGGACATATTTTCATAAGAAGTTTGTGAAATAAGATAAAATTAGTTGCTCTTTTTGCCATACGAGTTTGCCATAGGAGAACTGTGGATACTAAGTAGTTGCCTAATACTAACACTTTTTAATTTTTAACTCCTACAAGGTTTCAAATTAAGTTTGTATGTAAAACTCCAACATTTATATCTCCAGTACTGATTTCTTATATCAATAGATGTTGTACAATGAAAACACCATGGAATATTTTACATTTTCTAAGACTTATAGAAAATCATATCTATGATAATTAATACCAAAATAATACCCTTTCCTAAATTTCCCCTTGTCAGTTGGCATCATCATCATTCTGTTGGCACATTAAATTTTGAACCTGGAAGATTTATGTTTTTCCCCACTTTTCATCTCCTTTGTTTAGTATGTTACAGAATCATCCATTTTACTTCTCTGAAAATTTTCTTGGATCTGCTCTCTTCCCTTCTGTTTCCACAGATACCAATTGAGTCCTGGCCATTGTTGCCTCATTCCTGACTCTTCCAGTAACCTGCCGGTTACTCTCCCTGTCTCCTCTTACTCCATAGCCAACAAATGCATTTTTTTTCTCATTTTCCCATGATTAAGAACCTGAGTTCCTAATATCATGCCTATTATTATTAATGCTTACAAGTTACATCAATTCATGAAGTCCAACCTAGTTTTCCAAGTGCTACCTTTGAGTTCCCAATGTGGGAAGATATCCTGTTCATACAAGGTAATCTGTTCATTATTTTCTGTACAGTAACTTATTTCTTCCTGGATTCTGTTGTCATATACCACTGAATTCTGCTTCTGCACTGTCTGTTACAGCGGCAAAACATAGTTCTATGTCAGCATTCTTTTTCTTGAATAATTTTTTACTCCATTTTAAGAACTCCACTATTTTGCATCCTCTCAGCTCTTTTATTCTGTTTAAAAAATTAATTTGGCAAATGTTGTTGTTTTTAAGATACTTTATATATGCCTTTAGGCTTTCCCTTGACGTTATAGGTTCAAAATTTAGGTACTTTGTGTGTAGAATTGTGTGCAAAACATTAGTGTTCAGAAAATGCTTTAAAAATCAAAAATAAAATGAATAAGTGACATCACATAGTTTGCTTCTTCAGTCAGAAACTTGGCATCAGTATATACAAAAGTATTTGTTTGACAAATATAGATCTTAATGCTGAAGCCACTTTTCCATTTCATATAATACTTATCTGCATGTGAGAAAACATGCCAGCTTCTAACAACAGTTATGTCTTGGCAGGTGTTCAGTGTTTGAATACATCGTATCAGAATCTTCTTTTTTCTTTTTCTTTTTTTTTTGAGACAGAGTCTCGCTCTGTCGCCAGGCTGGAGTACAGTGGCGTGATCTCGGCTCACTGCAACCTTCGACTTCCTGTTGTATCTGGTATAGCCAGCCCCAGGACTTCCCAATCTTATGTCAGCCTTCACAGATAGTACCAACTAGATTGGTTTTGTTTATCTGGTGGGCCTCAGATATATGATAATCATATGTATGTATATACTTAAAATCTATATTATACATAGCATTCTTTGAGTTATTTTCTGAAGAATTCTCAGGAGAAGTAGTCTTTTGACAAACTGGTAAAGTTTGGCCTCAGGTATGTTGTAAAATTCATTTTAAAAAGTAGTATGAGCCTGGTGGAATATGGTGAGTAGTGTGCTGAAGGGACTGGTTCTGGGGCCTGTTCTTTTCATTTCTATTACTGATGAAGTAATTGGGAATATACTTTTCATACTTTTATGGTACTGGAGTCAGACTTGTTACAAAAAGACAAACATAATCTTGTAGTATTAGAAAAATCATCCTGTGGAAGTCATGAAAAAAATTCAGAATGGGCAGTTTAATTTGTTGAAACGGGGAAAAGACGGCATAAATACTGGAGAGAAAGATGATTTAATCATTACTTAGCATTATAGTTAGAATTATTCAATGTACTTTGAAATGCAAAAGCCAGAAGATAATCACATAATGCCCCAGTGACATTAGCATGACCAGCATGGGAGAGCCGGAGGAGAGAGAGAGGAGAGAGGACAGGGAGAGGAGAGAGAGAGGTGGTCACGGGAAGGAGGAGAGATAGAGAGTGGATGGATATTGAAATTTTATTTTCAGAGCATTCTGGTTGTATATTTTAAAATTTATTTCTTAAAAGTTATTATATTTTAAACCTGATAACTCTTGACTTTATTAATCTAAACTAACTAAAGTATACATTTAAGAAATCATTGGATAATGAGGCACCTTTATTTCAACACATATTTAGGAAACATTTTATGGTAACAGATTATTTCTACTGGTCTGTTCCTTTAGCAAATAGATTATAATATCCCATTTTTGAGTCTCATTTCTCCTGGAATGAGCATTTTAATAAAGGGGCTTAGAAGTGAATAGAATTTCACTAGTCAGCCCTTTATTATAATAAATTGTTCAAGGTAGAAAACACTACAGCCTTCCAATTATACAATTAAAAAATATCTTGGGACTGGTAATAATAGCCGTAATAATGTGGGAGGTTAAGAAAGAGACCTCAAGTATTGCAGTGTTGCACTTTAGCTTTTCTTTGTGTACCTTATGTTTTGAAATGATATGTGTAAACCCAAGGTATTTTTGCAAATTTATTTTATGTTAATTCTATGAGCAGAATATCAAAGTCCTAGAGAAGATGTAATGCAGTGGAATAGGTTTTGATTCAAGGAGATCTTGGATCAAATTATTTGCTGCTGCTTACCAGTTTACCAGTAGGGCAAGCGTGGCCACATTAATCAATTTTGCTAAGTCCTATTTTTTTCATATTTAAAATGATGTTAATGATAACTACCTCATAGTTTTTGCAGGGAAGAGAAAATGGCCTAAAGCTGGTAAAACACTTAGCACAGTGCCTGACCTATAGTGAGGGTTCAGTGGTGGTTGCTGTCATTATATTCTTCATCATCAAAATATGTTGGTGGTCCATGAAGCCTTGGTTATTCAATTGGGCAAGAATTTTACGTGTATGCACATTTAATGTGGTGTTAAATTTTAGCCATTGTTTTCTCCTTTTATGGTGGTAAAAATCACACAGCGTGAGATCTACCCTCTTAACACATTTTTAAGGTTACAATGCAGTATTAGTAACTGTAGGCATGATATTGTATGGCATATCTCTAGAACTTTTTGTATCTTGAGTGACAAAAGCTCTGTACCCTTTGAGTAGCAACTTCCCATTTTCCATTCCATCTAGCCCCTGGCAATCACCATTCTACTTTTTTATATGGGTTTGACTATTTCAGATATTTCCTGTAACTGGAATCATGCAGTATTTGTCCCTTTGTGACTACCTTATTTCATGCAGCGTAATGTCCTCAAGGTTCATCCAAGTTGTAACATAAAACAGGCTTTCCCATTTTAATGGCTGAATAATATTCCATTGCATGTATATACCACATTTTCTTTAGCTATGCATTCATCCATGGACATTTACATTGTTCAGGCTGCCCAGTGTGGATGTGTGTTTGGAGGCTGACTTTCCCTCGTCACACTTCAGGAGCTCACAGTTTTTCGGCTGTCTTGTGTTGTTTGCAGTGGCAAGCTGTTTTATTCAAAGGGTCTGTGAATTCTTTTGGTTTTCCTGGTATGTTTCTGTGTTGGTTCTTGGAGAAAAAGTTCACAATGTGAGTCTCTAGATGCTGTTCTGTCTGTCTAAGAGAGAGCTACATGTTAATCCTATCTCCTATTCACCATTTTCTCTGGTTAATGCTATGCGGTTTATACATCTTGGCTATAGTGAATAATTTTGCATGG
>NW_012104299.1:947505-959450 GCF_000951045.1 Mandrillus leucophaeus
AGAATACAATAGTGCCTTGGTATATGCAGGTGATTGGTTCCAGGACCCCTGTGTATACCAAAATTGGCACATATTCAAGTCTTGCAATCGGCATTTCTCTGGTTAATGCTATGCGGTTTATACATCTTGGCTATAGTGAATAATTTTGCATGGAAGTACAAATATTTCTTTGACTGACTTCAGTTCTTTTGGATAAATAAACAGAAGTGTGATTGCCAGATCATTTGATAGTTCTAGTTTTAAATATTTGAGGAACCTCCATACTGTTTTCCATAATGGTTATACCATTTTTCAATCTCACTGACAGTGCACAAAGGTACCAGCTTCTCCACATCTTCACCAACAGTTGTTGTTTTCTGTTGGAACCTGCAGGTTTGTCAACAGGTGGAGACAAATAAGGATGGGCAAGTAGCATAGTCACAGAGGTACTCACTTGTCGGTACTTACAATACATGCATATCCTCAAAAAGTCTGGCCAGTAGTGCAAACCACAGCATTTAATAGGGCAATAAACACGAATCACGTCCTCTCATAGTTCTGCTCCTTGTGAATAGGTACAGTCCACGGGTTACCTATTTTAGTCACAAATCTCTTCCTTTCAGATCTGGTAATTTTTTTCATCATTTTAATAATTCCTTAATTAAAATTTCTAGTTAAGGCTGGGCATGGTGGCACATGCTTATAATCCTAGCACTTTGGGAGGCCTAGATGGGCAGATCACTTGAGGTAAGGAGTTCAAGATCAGCCTAGCCAACATGCCGAAACCCCATCTCTGCTAAAAAAAAAAAAAAAAATTTCAAGTTCCCTTAATCACTGTTACTTTGTTCAGTGATGTACAGATAGCTGAGGTCACAATATTGCTTCAATGTCTATCATTTTCTAATCTGATTTGTTGGATATCTTTCTCTTTCATCTCTTTTTTTCTTTCTCTCATAAAAACAGTTTTATGCTTTTATCTGAGCATTTTTTCTCTCATCTCCACTGTATTTAATTATTCACATTGTAGAAAGAGGGCTGTCTGGTTTTTCTGGCTGACAGAAACCTTTTTTCTTTAGGCAAAGTCTGTGGATTTATTTATTTGTGTAATTCATCCCCCTTTGCCTTGGTTTATTTCTTTAGCAATTTGATATTTTCTAAAATTTTATGATGTTCACATTTATTTTGGATTCATATAAAGAAAAAAGAAATAGATTTCCAGAAATTATTTTAAATATAGAAGGGAATATCTTTACCTTTATGTTGAATTTCTTGTATTTTATCTCTATTTTTTATAAAATATATGAAAAACATTTTGACATATTCTATATTGGATAGATTTTTGTTATTTCCTCATTGTAACCCAGTTATAACCATATAAAATGCTAATATTTTCTGTAATATGGCCAGAAACCACTCCAGTTTTGAATATGGAAGGGACATTTTGACATTTTAGCAATTATCCTGTTTTTATTTTTTAAGAATACAATAGTGCCTTGGTATATGCAGGTGATTGGTTCCAGGACCCCTGTGTATACCAAAATTGGCACATATTCAAGTCTTGCAATCGGCATTGTGGAGTCTGGGTACAGGAAAAGCGGACCCTTCATGTGAGTGGGTTTCACATCCTGTGAATATTGTATTTTTGATCACCATTTAGTTGAAAAAATAATCTGTGTATAAGTGGAACCACACAGTTCAAACCCGTGTTGTTCAAGGTCAGTTGTTTTGATAATTGGCAAATGTTTATTGGATACCTACTACAAGCTAAGCAGTGTGCTAGAAAGAAACAGAAGATCTAGTGCAAATAAAGCGATGTCTTGGCTGTCTTGAGCTTATACTTTATTGTGGAAAACAAACAACAAAGAAAGAAAAAGCAGAAGAAAGGGTAAGAGGTCGGAGAAATATAGGCAGTAGAGATCTGGTTATTTAGGTAAAGTGGCTATGGAAAGATTCCTTCACAAGATGACATTTAGGTGGAGAACTGAAAGAAGTGAGAAAGTGAGCTATGCAGGCCCGTGGAGGAAGATGCTTTAGGCAGAAAGAACAGTAAATGAAAAGGCTTTGAGGCTAGCTTGATGACTTTGAGAAACAGCATGGAGGCCCGTATGGCTGGAGTATAGTAAATGAGAGGGTGGGAGGTAGGAGATGAAATCAGAGGCCATGATAGTTGCTTCTTATTCTGAGTGATAAGAGAAGCCATTGGAGGGTTTTGCAAAAGAGTGACATGTCTGATTAATGCTTTAAAAGGATAATTTCCTTGAAGTTTAATAATTTTACCTATGTCTTGGCATTCTTCATTCTATGTGACTTTTACAGTTTACCCTTTCTATTTGTATATTATTTTCATGTATAGTTTTCTTGTAATATGTCATTTAGTACATTTTCTTTTTCTACCATTTCTGTTCTTTAGGTACACCAACTAGGTAAATGCTGGATCTCCATTTTGTTTTTTTCTATGTTGGTTGTTTGCTCTTATAATTTTTACTTGCTTATAATGTCATTTCTTTCCCTTAATCTCATCCATAGATTGCTTTGTGCAAAAATGGTTTGCATAGTTTTTTCATTCAGCATAATCTTTCTTGCTTCTTTTTCGTGCCAGATTATGTTGAAAGAAGCTGCAGTTAGAACGTATACATCTGTTATTATTGAACCAGTTGTGTTATTTGCATGCCACTTAGTTTGTATAAGTGTTTTCTGATGACATTTTCTAGGATTTCCAGCCATGAGACTTCTTCCTCTGGACTATTCCTGTAATTATATTTGTTCTTCACTCAATTTTGTGGGATGTCTCATATATTTTGAGTCAGGAGAATACATGCCTTATATGTTTTACAATTTCAATATATGGGGCACCTGCATGTCTATTTCTATTTTCTGTTTTTTCCTCTGATTTTATTTCTTGGTATGCCTGTTATTTTGTGATTATTTGCCAAACATTATGCACAGAAATATTAAAGGCTCTGGATGCTGTTATCTTCTTCCAGAGAGGCTCTTCTGTCTCTTCTGAGAGGCAGCTGGTGTAGAGACAGATCACTGGATCCATTCAGGGACTGAATTGACTCAAGGCTGAGTTGCAGTCTCTGTAATCTTTGGTATGCTTTTGACTAACTTTCGCTCCTAGTGGTAGTCCTCAACACAGGTCTCAACTGAAAGCCTGTGATATTATTAATACTAGGAGCTCTTCTCCTTGGACAATCTATTTTACTTCTAAGTACAGTGATACTGCAGAAAACTCTAGTGTGCTTTTCTGAGTTTTTTTTTTTCCACTTGGTTTCTTGGCTTCCTGCCCTGTAAATGCTAAGAATTTGACAAATTCGGCCAGGCGCAGTGGCTCATGCCTGTAGTGCCAGCACTTTGGGAGGCCAAAGTGGGCAGATCATTTGAGGTCAGTAGTTCAAAACCAGCCTTGCCAACATGGTGAAACCCTACCTCTACTAAAAATACGAAAATTAGCCAAGTGTGGTGATGTACACCTGTAATTCCAACTCCTCAGGTGGCTGAGGCAGGAGAATCACTTGAACCTGGGAGGTGGAGGTTGCAGTGAGCCGAGATCCAGCCTGGACAGAGCACGACTCCGTCTCCAAAAAGAAAAAGACAAAGAAAAAGAAAAAGAATTTGACAGATTCTCTTGAGGAGTAAACTGCTGGTGTGGTGCCCACTTCTCTGTGCATTGCTTTTCTGAGAGACCTTAGTTCCTCAAGTCCTGACTGCCTCAGCCACCATCTGCCCTTGTTTCCTTGCCCCATCCTCATCTTCTACCATTGGAAAATACTTCTAGTGTAAAAGCACCTCACAGGATGATGCCTCATCTCTATGAGGTTTCCAAGCTGCCTTAGAAGTTCTCAAGTGCTTTCGTACTAATTAAATCTTTCACTGGCCATGGTGGCACATGCCTGTAATCCTAGCACTTTGGGAGACCAAAATCGCGTGAGGCCGGGGTTTGAGACCAGCCTGGCTAACATAGCAAGACCCCATCACTACCAAAAAAGATACAAAAATTAGACAGGTGTGGTGGCATGTACCTGTAGTCCCAGCTGCTCAGAAGGCTGAGGTGGGAGGATCACCTGAGCCTGGGAGGTTGAGGCAGTAGTGAGCCAAGATCACACTATTGTATACCAGTCTAGGTGACAGAATGAGACCCTGTCTCAAAAAAAGAAAAGTCTGTCTGGGTTTTTCAGTTGTTACTATTGAAGTATGATCCGCTGCAAGCTACTCTTTTATAGCCAACTTACAACTTGTTACAAACCCTGTAATATCCTCTTACAGGGTTTATTAGGATGGAATTTGCATTTCTATTTCTATTTCTAGTTCATCTTGTCTGTTTTTGGTTTCTAAGAGAAGAAGGAATACAAATCATCTTTATTCCGCCATCTAAAACTGGAAAGCAAAGTATATGTTCTTTGTTTCTTCCAGTTAATGAATAGGCAGGACACAAAGGGTGTTTAGAATATATATTAGAAAATTGAAACTATTTTCTGAAAGGAGCTCCTAAAGCAGAGGGATAATGAAGAGACAAAGTGAAAAAGATGCATGAAGAAGAAATCGGAACTTCTGATGTTTGTCAGTTTGGAATTGTATGCATTTAAAGAATTTAATCTATAAACCACACTTTTAAGTTAGATAAGTCATTTACCTAGATTGGAAGCTGTTACACCAAAATTTAACTTGTATACCTATTTGGTTTTGTAATGAAGAAAGGATGAAATGAAGAAAGGATGTCAGGGTTGTAATATTATTTAATTCTGAAACTGCATCTTTAAAATGGTTGTCTTAGAACAAGTGTAACACAATAATTGAGTGCAACATCATACTAACCTGTTGCTATTACTCAAACTTATTAGAAGTTTAATTTTAAAACTGAAAATTAATTGTCCCTTCATCTAATGCTTGCTTACCCTAATTTTAGATAAAGTATCTAAAAGATGGTAAATACCTTTATCCACGTTTTAAATTGCAGTTCTACATAGGGGGAAATTCTAAATAGATATTAAATAATAGAGAAATGATTTAGTTGCGTGATAATCTTAATACTGTGGAAGAGTGGAGAAGTGCATTTTATAAAATGGCAAAGATGTTAAAAAATGAATAAAAATCTTGTGCACTAACACTACAACTAATTAAATGTTCCTATACACTTAAAAATATTTGTATCACTTATGTTAGCACCCTTGTGCTACAATTTTGGGGTTACGAATTTCCTTTAAAAATACTATTACATTACTTTTATAATTATAACACATTTCAAAAACTAAAATGAAAAGCAAAGAACACTGGTAAGTAGTCAGCTAGTGGGCGTACGTATAAAGAAGCGTAGAGACTGAAACCTTCCTGAGGATAGGAACTTTGTCTTATTTACTGCTATGTATCTACATTCCTTTTTTTTTTTTTTTTTTTTTTGAGACGGAGTCTCGCTCTGTCACCCAGGCTGGAGCTGGAGTGCAGTGGCGCGATCTCGGCTCACTGCAAGCTCCGCCTCCCAGGTTCACGCCATTCTCCTGCCTCAGCCTCCTGAGTAGCTGGGACTACAGGTGCCCGCCACCACACCCGGCTAATTTTTTGTATTTTTAGTGGAGACGGGGTTTCACCGTGTTAGCCAGGATGGTCTCGATCTCCTGACCTTGTGATCCGCCCACCTTGGCCTCCCAAAGTGCTGGGATTACAGGCGTGAGCCACCACACCCAGCCTATCTACATTTTTGAATATTACCAGCCTCAGTAAATATTCATTAAATGAACAAAAGGCTAAAAGTGTATAACTATGATGTTCTTATTTTTGTGGTAGTAAGCATTATTTCTTTAAAGACTTGGTTAATTTCAAGGTTGATTTAATGTTTACTACCATGGTTTATGATCCATTTGTTTTATTTATTCTTATAGATGATACATTTTCCTCAAGCTTCTTACTGATACAAAAGTATTACAGCTGAGTGAGAGACTTTCTTAACCGTGACATGTTCTTTTAGAACCACATGATCAAAGAACTGGAGGCCCGTGTCCAGCAGCTGACGGGAGAAGCAGAGAACAGTAATTTACAGAGGCAGAAATTACTTCAAGAAAAAGCGGAGCTTGAAAGATGTTACCAGATAACGTGTAGTGAATTACAAGAAGTAAAGGCAAGGTATTGTCTGAAATCAGATATCTATCAGGTGTAGCTATAAAGTGCTGATATTAACTGTGTAAGTTATCTGCCAAAATTAATTACACCTTGTGCGTTTAGCCATGGGAAGTTCCTAAACTAAATACTGCTCTTTGCTGTTTGTTTGTTTGTTTATTTATTTAGAGACAGGGTCTCTGTCTGTCACCCAGACTGGGGTGCAGTGGTGTGATCATGGCTCACTGTATCTCAAACTCGGGCTCACGCAATTCTCTCTCCTGATCCTCCCAAGTAGCCAGGACTGCAGGCATGCACCACCGTGCCTGCCTAATTGTTCTGTTTTTATTTTTATTTATGTAAAGACAGGGTCTCACTCTGTTGCCCAGGCTGGTCTCAAAGTCTTTTTCTGAAGTGATCCTCTTGCCTTGGCCTCCTGAAGTGCTGAAATTTCAGGCATGAGTCACTGTACCTAACCTGTTTTTAACATAAGCAGAATGTTTAGAAGCAGTTGACAAAACGATGGATACTTATTTAATATATTGAACGGAAATGTATTTGGATTTAGCTGGTTAAAAACATTCATTTTAGAGATTGGTTTTAAATACATTGGAAGTCTATTTTATTCTCTTGTTTTTAGGCGTAACACACTGCATAAAGAGAAGGACCATCTTGTAAATGATTATGAGCAAAACATGAAACTGTTACAAACCAAATACGATGCTGATGTAAACCTTCTAAAACAAGAACATGCTGTTTCAGCTTCTAAGGTATTATTTATGTTGGTAGATAATCCACGTGAAGTATTTATTCTCTCAGCCTAGAGCCATAGATAGCCAAGTAGAAATTATTTGGCATTTGAAATTAGTCCGTCTTTCACTTTATTCTTAAATTAACAGGAACTTCAGGAATTTTTATTGGTATTTAAAATGTTTAAAATTCTAAATGTCTACTATATAGCACAACACAAATGTTTAATAAACTGAATTCTGCTATAAGCTAATCATTTTAAGTGCCGAAGTTTTAAAAGGAGGAAACAAATAAATTCCATTGCTTAGTTGTATGAATAATACATTTTATAGAGTAATTATATGCGTTATTATTATTTTGAAATCTTGGTTCTGCTTTAGTTTTATAATTAACATTTTGAAGTTTTCTGTAAAGCTATTATTTTTATGTCAGTGTTACATTTCCATAACATTAAATATTATGTAGCATTTAATTTCTGTTTTTACTTTAAAATATTTTATTTTTATATCAGCATTACATTTTCATAATATTAAATACCCTGCTGCATTTAATTTATACTTTTACTTTAAAAGATTAATTTTTCTAGTATCTTTTAAAAACATTTTTCATTCAGATTTCTAGATAATTTTAATTCTGAACTTTCAGAGGTAAAAAAAAAAGGGACATTTTTTCAATCAGAAGGTGTAATATGGTACAAAAATCAATATTCTGCTTTTTATTCTTCTTAAAATCCTTCTAGGCATCTAGTATGATTGAAGAATTAGAACAGAATGTCTGTCAATTAAAACAGCAGTTACAGGAATCAGAACTTCAAAGAAAGCAACAACTAAGGGTGAGTCTTGTATTCCTACACAGAAGAACAATGGTGAAACACAGTTTTCTTGATTTAGATGTATAGTTGAGAGTCAATTAAAAAATAAAACTCAGAAATGCAGGTCGTCTTTTCTGATTCTTTTATCGCATTGTATAATTTTACATTTTATTTATCTTAATAGAGATTGATGCTAATGAGATGTAGAGAATAAAGTACAATATTTGAATTGGAATGATCTCTTTTGAGATTAGTTTTAAAAATAAATTTTATTTAAATGTATTATTATTTTAGAATAATTTCCTTTTAAATTACCTGCCAATCTTCATAATTTCTCTCTTTCTTTCCCTCTTTCTTCTCGCCTCTCTCTCTCCCTCTGTCTCTCTCTTTTGCACCTTTTAGATCTTTTCTCTAGTGATCAGAAAATACCAAGGACTGTTATATGATGTAACTTCAAATTTATCATTTCTGTATTTATTGACTTAGTCATTTTTAAAGTAATCTCTTAATCTTAAGGGTCAGAAAGATTTTCTTATACTGTAAAACAAGTACTTCTGAGAATAGTAATATCTTCAGATGACTAAGATTTTATGCCTTGTAGTATAAAGCTACTCAAATTTCTGCCTGTAGGGCTTACTCAATAATATACAAAACTCTGAACTAAAGTTTGACATTAAGTAGATTGACTGATTTCATTAGGTTGCTAATTTTATTGACTCTAGTATAATTTAAAGTATAGTAAATATAAACATTTATCATTCACAGGATCAAGAAAATAAGTTTCAAATGGAGAAAAGTCATTTAAAACACACCTATGAAAAAAAGGTAATATGATTTATGGGAAGCTATAAAATATTTAAAATAGCAAATGAGGCATTAAGGCGGACTGATTTTTATAAAACCATACATTCTCACCTTTAAAGAATAACTTGTTTCTTTGTCTTTTTTTTTTTTTTTTTCATCACCCATCCTTTCCATGATTTCTCTGCAACAGGACCCAGGATACTGCCTTCTTTTTTTTTTTTTTTTTTTTATACAGAGCCTTGCTCTGTCACCCAGGCTGGAGCAGTGGTGCAATCTCGGCTCAGTGTAGCTTCTGCCTCCCGGGTTCAAGGGATTCTCATGCCTCAGCCTCTTGAGGAGCTGGGACTACAGGTGTGCACCACCATGCCTGGCCAATTTTTGCGTTTTTAGTGGAGAGGGAGTTTCACCATTTTGGCCAGGTTGGTCTCAAATTCCTGGCCTCAAGTGATCCGCCCGTCTCAGCCTCCCAGAGTGCTGGGATTACAGGCATGAGCCGCCACACCCGGCCAAGAATAATTTGTTTCTAAGTTAATTTCAGCTAACCAGTAATTAAATTTTGCTTATTTATTTTTCCTGTTTATATAATAAACAACTGCTTCAGTTCAATTTTTAGTTATATCAACATTAAAACACTGCTTGCATGTTACATTTAATGAGTGAAGAGTACAGTTGGCCCTTCATATCCATGGATTTCACATCCGTGGATTTAATCAACCATGGATCAAAAATATTCAGGAAAAAAAATTACACAAAGGTTCAAAAACCATAACTTGGATTAGCCGAGTGTTAAGTACTATGTTGAATTCATGTGAATGAACTGATGTGTAAGCATTAGTTATTATGAGATGACTTAAAGTATATAGGAGGATGTGTGTAGGTTATATGCAAATACTACACCATTTTATAAAAGGGACTTGAGCATCCGTGGATTTTGGTATCCTCAGGGGACCCTGGCACCAATTCCCCATGGATGCTGGGGGACAACTATATTATTATCTTAACCTCTCATAATAACATGTTGAAATTATATTTTCTTTCTACCAGTTTAAAAATATACAATTGATGGGATGTATTTGGTATTCCGTTGTGTCATACGTGCAACAAGAACTTTAAACATTTAACAAAGGAACCTAAAACAATGAAAGTACTGACTACTACTTGAAAAAGATTAGCAATTGTTCCTTGTTTATAGTACTATTTCAACTGATGTATGTGGATATCCCTCCTGTAATAACTAGGGGGTTATTGACACACTTAATACCTTAGGCAGTAAAGTGCCGAGTTTTATAGATTTATTTTTAAAATTTTTGTGTGAATTTGACAGGTACTAGCACAGTTTTTTTACATGGATATATTGCATAAGCATGAAGTCTGGACTTTTAGTGTAACCATTTCCCAAATAATGGACCCATTAGGTAATTTCTCATCCCTCGCCCCCTCCTAGCCTCCCACCCTTCCAAATCTTCGGTGTCTGTCATTCCACAGTCTCCACAATCTATGTTCGTGTGTACCCATTATATAGCTTCCACTTACAAATAAGAACATGTAGCATTTGACTTTCCCTTTCTGAGTTGTTTCATTTAAGATAATGTACATGCAAATGGTGTGTGTGTGTGTGTGGTCTATATATATCTATATGTGTGCGCGTGTGTGTGTGTGTGTGTGTGTGTGTGTGTGTGTGTGTGCATGCCACGTTTTCTTTATCCAGTCATCCATTTATCGACAGTTGATTCCATAGTTTGCTATTGTGAATAATGCTGTGAGAAACCTATGAGTACTGATCTTTTCCTTTGGGTAGATACCCAGAAGTGGAATTGCTGGATCAGATGGTGGTTTTATTTCTAGTTCTCTGAGAAGTCTCCATACTGTTTTCCTTGGAGGTTATACTAATTTACATCCCTGCTAGCAGAGTGTTAGTGTTTCTTTTCTCTGCATCCTCACCAACATCTGTTATTTTTTGACTTGTTAATAATAGCCATTCTGACTAGAATAAGATGGTATCTCATTGTGGTTTTAATATGCATTTCTCTAATGTTTAGTGATGTTAAAGTATTTTTTCATAGGCCTGTTGGCCTTTTGTATGTCTTTTTTGAAAAAGGTCTACTCATGTCCTTTGCCTTCTTTATAATCGGTTATTAATTATTATTATTTTTATTTTGTTGCTGCTGCTGTTGTTTGTTCCTTGTAAATTCTGGATATCAGTCCCTGGGCCAGGTGCATAGTTTGCAAATATGTTCTCCTATTCTGCAGGTTGTCTTTTCACTCTATTGATTATTTACTTTGCTTTCTAGAAGCTTTTTTAAAAATTAAGTCCCATTTGTCTGTTTTTGTTGCTTGTGCTTTCGAGGTCTTAGTCATGAATTCTTTGATTAGACCAATATCCAGAAGAGTTTTCCTAGGTTTCTTCTAGTATTTGTAAGGTTTCAAGTCCTACATTTAATTCTTTGATCCATCTTGAGTTGATTTTTATATATGGTGAGAGATAGGGATTCAATTTCATTCTTTTGCATATGGCAATTCAATTTACTGACCACCATTTATTGAAAAGGGTGTGCTTCCCCCAGTGTATGTTTTTGTTGACTTTGTCAAAGATCATTTGGCTGTAGTTATGTGGTGGTGTTTCTGGGTTCTGTATTCTGTATTACCTAACAGAATACAGATCTATTTTTATGCCAGTTCCACACTGTTTGGTTACTATAACCTTGTAGTGTAAGTTGAGGTGAAATAATGTTATGCTTCCAGTGCTGTTCTTTTTGCTTTGGATTGCTTTGGCTAATCTGGCTCTTTTTTAATGCTATATGAATTTGAGGATTGTTTTTTCTAAGTCTGAGAAAAATGATATTGATATTTTTGTAGGGATTGCATTGAATCTTAGATTGCTTTGTGCAGTATGGTCATTTTAACAATATTAATTCTTCAAATCCGTGAGCATGAGATGTTTTTCCATTTGTTTGTGTCATCTACAACTTCTTTCTTCAGTGTTTTGTAGTTTTGCCTCCTTTTACCTCCTTGGTTAAATATATTCTTAGTTTTTTTTTTAATAACTTTTGTAAATGGGATTGCTTCTTGATTTGGTTCTCAGCTTGTTTTTGATACTTAGAAATGCTACTGGTTTTTATACATTGATTTTGTATCCTAAAATTTACAGAATTCGGCTATAAAATCTAAGAGGTTTTTTTGGAGGGGAGAAATCTTTAGGGTTTTTTTTAGGTATAAGATCATATTATCAATAACTGATATAATTTGACTTCCTCTTTTTCTATTTGGATGGCTTTTATTTCTTTTTCTTGCTGGATTGCTCTGGCTAGGACTTCTAGCTCTATGTTGAATAGGCATGGTGAAAGTGAGCATCCTTGTCTTATTCCAGTTCTTATTGGGATTGCTTTCAACTTTTCCCTGTTTAGCGTGATGTTGTCTGTGGGTTTGCCACACAGATCCTTTATTATTTTGAAGTGTATTCTTTCTATGCCTAATTTGTTGAGGGTTTTTATCATTAGGGTATGGTCAATTT
>NW_012104299.1:959500-962567 GCF_000951045.1 Mandrillus leucophaeus
CTTGTTAATAATAGCCATTCTGACTAGAATAAGATGGTATCTCATTGTGGTTTTAATATGCATTTCTCTAATGTTTAGTGATGTTAAAGTATTTTTTCATAGGCCTGTTGGCCTTTTGTATGTCTTTTTTGAAAAAGGTCTACTCATGTCCTTTGCCTTCTTTATAATCGGTTATTAATTATTATTATTTTTATTTTGTTGCTGCTGCTGTTGTTTGTTCCTTGTAAATTCTGGATATCAGTCCCTGGGCCAGGTGCATAGTTTGCAAATATGTTCTCCTATTCTGCAGGTTGTCTTTTCACTCTATTGATTATTTACTTTGCTTTCTAGAAGCTTTTTTAAAAATTAAGTCCCATTTGTCTGTTTTTGTTGCTTGTGCTTTCGAGGTCTTAGTCATGAATTCTTTGATTAGACCAATATCCAGAAGAGTTTTCCTAGGTTTCTTCTAGTATTTGTAAGGTTTCAAGTCCTACATTTAATTCTTTGATCCATCTTGAGTTGATTTTTATATATGGTGAGAGATAGGGATTCAATTTCATTCTTTTGCATATGGCAATTCAATTTACTGACCACCATTTATTGAAAAGGGTGTGCTTCCCCCAGTGTATGTTTTTGTTGACTTTGTCAAAGATCATTTGGCTGTAGTTATGTGGTGGTGTTTCTGGGTTCTGTATTCTGTATTACCTAACAGAATACAGATCTATTTTTATGCCAGTTCCACACTGTTTGGTTACTATAACCTTGTAGTGTAAGTTGAGGTGAAATAATGTTATGCTTCCAGTGCTGTTCTTTTTGCTTTGGATTGCTTTGGCTAATCTGGCTCTTTTTTAATGCTATATGAATTTGAGGATTGTTTTTTCTAAGTCTGAGAAAAATGATATTGATATTTTTGTAGGGATTGCATTGAATCTTAGATTGCTTTGTGCAGTATGGTCATTTTAACAATATTAATTCTTCAAATCCGTGAGCATGAGATGTTTTTCCATTTGTTTGTGTCATCTACAACTTCTTTCTTCAGTGTTTTGTAGTTTTGCCTCCTTTTACCTCCTTGGTTAAATATATTCTTAGTTTTTTTTTTAATAACTTTTGTAAATGGGATTGCTTCTTGATTTGGTTCTCAGCTTGTTTTTGATACTTAGAAATGCTACTGGTTTTTATACATTGATTTTGTATCCTAAAATTTACAGAATTCGGCTATAAAATCTAAGAGGTTTTTTTGGAGGGGAGAAATCTTTAGGGTTTTTTTTAGGTATAAGATCATATTATCAATAACTGATATAATTTGACTTCCTCTTTTTCTATTTGGATGGCTTTTATTTCTTTTTCTTGCTGGATTGCTCTGGCTAGGACTTCTAGCTCTATGTTGAATAGGCATGGTGAAAGTGAGCATCCTTGTCTTATTCCAGTTCTTATTGGGATTGCTTTCAACTTTTCCCTGTTTAGCGTGATGTTGTCTGTGGGTTTGCCACACAGATCCTTTATTATTTTGAAGTGTATTCTTTCTATGCCTAATTTGTTGAGGGTTTTTATCATTAGGGTATGGTCAATTTAATCAAACGCTTTTTCTGCATCTGTTGAGAAGGTCATATGGTTTTTGCATTAATTCAATTTATGTGATGAATCACATTTAATGATTTGCATATGTTGAATCATCCTTGCCTCCCTGGGATAAAACCCACTTGATCATGGTGTATTACATTTTTGATGTGCTGTTGGACTTGATTTCTTAGTATTTTATTAAGGATTTTTGCATATATGTTCATCAGGGATATTGGTCTGTACTTTTTTTGTTGTTCAGGCTTTTAAAAATCAATTTTGTCAATCTTTATCTTTTAAGTAGAACATTCATTCCATTTGCATTCAAGGTTAATATTCATATGTGAGTTTTTTTCTTGTTATAATGTTATCTAGTTGTTTCATAAATTCTTTGTTTCTTTTTTCTCTGTCTTTGTGGGTTCGTGTTTTGTCATGTCGCTATTTAATTTCTTTCTCTTCCTCCTTTGTACAATTGCTTTGTAAGACCTGTAAGTTTATATGTAAATGTGTTTTTATGATGGTGAATACAGAGCTTTCATTTACATGTTTAGAACTCCTTTGAGCATTTATTATAGAACCAGCCTAATAGTGACAAATTCCCTCAGTATTTGCTTGTCTGGGAAATACCTTATATTTTTTCTGTTTATGAAGCTTATTGTGTCAGAATATAAAATTTGTGGTTGACAGTTTCTTTTTAAGCACTCTGAAGATAGGATCCCAATCTCTTCTGGTTTGTAAAAGGGTTCTGCTGAGAAGTCTGATGTTTTTTTCTTTATAAGTGACTAGATGCTTTTGTCTTGCTGAGTTTAGGATTTTTTCCTTCTTGTTGACTTTAGACAACATCTGATGACTATTTCTCATGGTGAATTGCATCTTGCAATATCTTTTTCTAGTGTTTGTTGCACTTCTTGTATGTGGACGTTTAAATCTCTTGCTAGACTACAGAAGTTTTTGTCAATTATTTCCTCAAATAGGTTTTCTAAACTTTTTGCTTTTTGTTCTCTTTCAGGAATGCCAGTGATTTGTAACTTCAGTTGCTTTATGTAGTCCCATACTTCTCAAAGGCTTTGTTCATTCTTTTTAAATTTGTTTTTAGTTTATTTTTGTTTAACTGCATTAAGTCAAAAGTCTTGTCTTCAAGTTCTGAGAATTTTCTTTTCTGCTTGGTCTAGTCAATTGTTGAAGCTTTCAGCTGTATTTTGTAATTTCTTAATTATTCATTTCCAGAAATTGTTTTTTCTAAGATATCTATCTCATTGGCAAGTTTTAAAAATTTATATCCTGAATTGATTTTGTGATGTCTTTGTGTTGGTTTTCAGAATATCTTTTATCTCATTGAATCTCTTTAAAATCAGTATTTTTTTTTTTTTTTTTTGAGACGGAGTCTAGCTCTGTCGCCCAGGCTGGAGTGCAGTGGCCGGATCTCAGCTCACTGCAAGCTCCGCTTCCCGGGTTTACGCCATTCTCCTGGCTCAGCCTCCCGAGTAGCTGGGACTACAGGCGCCCGCCACCTCGCCCGGCTAGTTTTTTG
>NW_012104299.1:962928-965926 GCF_000951045.1 Mandrillus leucophaeus
GTTAGGATCCATTGCTAGAAAATTACTGTGTTCCTTTGTGGGTACTATACTACCCTGCTTTTTCATACTTCTGGTATTATTATGGTGATTTATTCACATCTGGAGAAATAGTAACTTCTTATTTTTGAATTTCATTGAAATGTAACTTTTTTTTCTTGCGGATATAACTATGAAGTATGTTGAGTAGAGCTGTTTACTTCTGGATATGTTAAGTGTTAAGGCTTTGCATGATTTCCTTGGTTGTAAACAGGCTTAGTGTGGTGACTTTCTCAAATACTGGTTGTAGTAGTGGTGTACCTGGAAGGTAAGCGGGCTCATAGCCTCCTGAGAAGCCACAGTGGCATTGATGATTGTGGTAGCAAAGGGCATGGAATTCTTATGTTATTCCTAAGCACTGTGCATTTGTGTCAGCAGATTTACTATGGGGTTTGCGGGTCAGCCTCCAGACCAGTAGGTGGCACTTGCAGGTAAAAGCCAGTTGCTCTTGTAGGAATAAAGTTTATGCTTGATCTTTGTTAACCATGAGAGGTACTTCATTGCCCAGGCAATGGCTGGGCCATAGAATATTCAGTGTACTGGGTCATGTGCTCAGTCTCAGTGGAGGCCAAATCTGGGCAGAGCCAGACTGGGCAAGTCTGCATTCACACCTCCTAACAGTGGGCACAAGCGCTAACCCTGACAGGGGTCTAGAGGCAGTCAGCATGTGACTGGAGATAAGGCTAGGCAAGAAACAGAGCAGCCACTGCTGCACCGAATTCTCTGCATGGGAAGTGATGGGTTTCCCACGTGCCTACTCCAGGTAATAGGGAGAGGGACCCACCTCTCACTCTTCAGACCTGAGGGAGCTCACATCCCTATTCCAAGTAAGGGAGCCAATTGGAACACTCAGAAATGTTACGTGCAGTTTTTTACTTTATTTTTCAAAGCTGCCTGTGGCCACAAAACCCACTACCCAGGCAAAACCATGCCTTTTCAGCAACTCTCCTCCTATTTCAGTCTATGAAGGAGGGACATCCCAATTCTAGCACCCACAACTGGATTGCACACCACACTTACCTGTAAGTTCTGGCTGTGAGAGCTCTTCGCCTGCTCCAGATCCAGCACTCCAAATCCTGGCCCAAGACTAATGCTGGTGCTGCCGCCACTGCTAGGTTTCAGGCCCACTCAGCTCGATATGAATTAGAATCAAGAATGTCCTGTTGGGTCCCAGGTCTGAGACAATGCCTGGCGTACTTCCTGGTATTCCTTTTCACACTCTTCTGGCCTCTCTCCTAGTTATATCCAGGGCTTGGGAGGGACAGGGTGTTCCCCATGGCCTAGGTTGCACAGTTCCCCAATAGACAGGTAGATTACAGAGGGACATTCTCTTCCCCTCTCCTATATTGGAGCTTCACTCAGTTCTCAACCAGACCTAGCCACTGTCTCCCTGCTCACCTTCTCTTCCCCAGTATCTGAAGTTTTCTTTCACTTTCTGTTGATTTTTCATTCCCTTCTTGGACAAAATTCTTCCAAGTAGATAAGGCATGTTGGGAAGGCCTCTGGTCCACCATCTCGGGAAAAACAGAGTTCTATAGATTTCTGACTATGAAACTTAAGTTTCTAAATTGTTTTTTGGTATAAGATGTAGAAAGTAAAAGAGTAGTTAAATGGCAAAGGTTTTGTTGCTGCTTTTATCACTATCTGCTGTTTCAACATTTATCAAATCAACTTGTAGCATACAAAATAATAGAAAATGAAAAAAGTTAACATTTATTTAGAATAAATACAAATTAAAAGTAAATATGGTTTATATCACAAAATGTTAAAGACGCTTTGTAGTACCACATCTTGTTTATCCATATAGTCACTCAGCAGATACCCATTAAATGGTTATATTGGGGAAGGTATTATATTAGGTACTGGGGTGGGGTTGAGGATGAATTAGACATAGATTCTGCCCTCCATGAGCTTCATGTATAGGAAGAAATCTGTTTCTGTCATTTGGAAAAGTGTTTCTAGTAACATGTATTGACCTGCACGTGTGCTTTTTAAAATCGTAATAGATTTCCTTATTGTTGCAGTTCTAATGCAGCTCAATACAAGATGTTAAGTATATTTCATATGAAATGGACATACTTTTTCATAATCCTTGCTTCCTGTATAAGGCATCAGTGTCTTCTGGGTGTACTTGTTAGTCCACTGTTCATTCTTTGGGCAGATCACTGGCTGTCCATCCATTAAGGAAGAGCTTCCTGGCTTCCTGCTCTGTTGCAGTCTGGTAAGCCGTCTTCCTGATATTCTGGTATGTATGTGCCTGTGAGACAAACAGGTTGTGGTGAGGAGAAAGAGATGCACTGGCTATTTGTAAAATAAGGTTTTCCTATCCCAGCCTTCATTACATCCTACTGAGGACTGTTACACACATAGAGATAGACCTAGAAAGGAAGTCTTTCTTCTTCCATTATCTTTTCTTGGGGATTTAGCTTCTAAGTAAACTAAGGTTTCTGCTATCAGTCTCCCTCCCTGGTGAATGTACACTACAAAGTGAATATTAGAGCTCAGTTCATCCGTATCCAGTAGCCTGCTGACCATTCCTACTCTATTTCACTTCAAGGAGCAGACTTAAATCCTTTTTATTAGGTATCTTAACTACAGTGATTCCCTTTCCATGCGGTATCAATTGACCTTGCTTTTTAATAACATTACTTGTTAAAGTGTATTAGTTGTTTTCACTGTAAATAAGATTTGTTTAAAATAATAACAATCTTTAAAAGAAAAATAGCCATCGTTGTTCCTACTGCATATGTTCCTAGCATTATTTACATTGGAAGAAAATGTTGCTCAGCATGCTACTTTTTATTTTACAATTAATTTCATAATCTCCCCCTTTTACATTGACATCTGTTTTTCTTTCTTTATTAAACCTGCTGTGATCTCAAGCCTTGAAGTTTTGATGTCTTACATCCCTCTCAGGGAATATCCTTTTTGATAGCTCAAAGACCTGACATAAATCTTCCGT
>NW_012104299.1:965976-967924 GCF_000951045.1 Mandrillus leucophaeus
AAAGTGAATATTAGAGCTCAGTTCATCCGTATCCAGTAGCCTGCTGACCATTCCTACTCTATTTCACTTCAAGGAGCAGACTTAAATCCTTTTTATTAGGTATCTTAACTACAGTGATTCCCTTTCCATGCGGTATCAATTGACCTTGCTTTTTAATAACATTACTTGTTAAAGTGTATTAGTTGTTTTCACTGTAAATAAGATTTGTTTAAAATAATAACAATCTTTAAAAGAAAAATAGCCACGTTGTTCCTACTGCATATGTTCCTAGCATTATTTACATTGGAAGAAAATGTTGCTCAGCATGCTACTTTTTATTTTACAATTAATTTCATAATCTCCCCCTTTTACATTGACATCTGTTTTTCTTTCTTTATTAAACCTGCTGTGATCTCAAGCCTTGAAGTTTTGATGTCTTACATCCCTCTCAGGGAATATCCTTTTTGATAGCTCAAAGACCTGACATAAATCTTCCGTAGCCCTGGACTGTGTAACTGTAGAACTAAATGGGATGTATAGGGTTTTTTGTTGTTGTTGTTAGTGTTACAGGTGTGCACATTCAATAACTTTCGGCATAAAACTTAGTTCTAAATATCTCTTTAGGAGGAGGAAATGCCATTGAATGACATTGTTCTCTTCTGCCTATGAGACAGCAGCAGGACAGGAGCATAGGATTCTAACTTGCCTTTGAGGTAAAAGAAACAGCATCAGATGCTGTCCCTAATTTAAGCACACACATATTATGTAATGGTCTTTATTGATCTCTAGTGGCTATTGCCTGCTCTTAAGATCTTTGAACATCAAACAAATAATAAGTAGTAAACTGAAATGTCATTGTTTGATGAAGTGTCCTCATCTGTTAAATCAGGAAATGGTTAGACTAAATTATTTTACTAGCAAGGAAACACCTGCCCCCTACAAATAACCTATTGCTTGTTTTCCAAACAGTTACCAGAGAGTAAAAGATGGTGCTGTTTACCTAGAGAAACATGCCAGACATATGTTAAGCACCTATGTTCTAAAATGTACTGAATTGAAATATCTACTTACACTCATTCTGATGGAACTGTTTAACAAATGAGATACGAAGTCTAATGGAGTTCACAATCCTTAAAATATAGTTATTCCAATGCCTAGCAATCATGTGTACTTTGTAAAATCATGTTTAAAATAGTCACAGCTTTATATTTAACATATTGGATAGTGTTTTTGAACTACTACTGACATAATTTTTAAGAGTACGTGTACCTTTAGTGATGTTTTAAAATGTGAAATTGTGCAGTGAAAAGATTTACGGAAGTTATGCAACCTAATCCCCCATATTTTTCATATTGGGAAGCAGAGGTCATAGCAGTTAAGAGGCATTGCGGAGTTATTCAGCTAGTCAGTGTTTGGGTCAGTACCTCGTCTGTGCACTTTACTATGCTATGGTGTCTGCCACAGTATATCTAGTTTCTGATGTATAGCACAATCTCTTTCTTATTTACACAATATTCCTTTTGTGATTACCTAAATTCTTGGGATGCAAGGGAGCAAAAAAATATATTTAGTGAATATTCAATAAATGTGCTTATGGCTATTTAAGTCAATTATTTATAGCAAATTCTCATGTTTGAGAATATATTATGTATCCTTGACTATCTGGTTTGTGTTTTCATTATGTATCACTTTTAAATTCTTTTCTGGTATTAACAATTTATAGTGGGGAAAGGATTACAAGCAAATCATTTATTGCTTACTACCATTGGTACATTAAAAAGGAATGGTTGGCAATAGTATTATCTCCTTCTACGTTGTTTGTTTCTTTTATGTACAAACAAAGATTTTTTTTTTTCCCCCCCGAGACGGAGTCTTGCTCTGTTGCCCAGACTGGAGTGCAGTGGCACAATCTCAGCTCACTGCAACCTCTGCCTCCCGTGTTCAAGTCATTCTCCTGCCTCAGTCTCTC
>NW_012104299.1:968664-970992 GCF_000951045.1 Mandrillus leucophaeus
TGTTGTGGCACACTGTGATTTTGGGTGTTCATAATAACCTTGAGTTATTCAATCTGAGAAGGTAATAATAATGTTTCACATATACTGAGCATTTATTATGTTCCTCATATTGTTCTAAGGTCTTTACATCAAGTAATTTACTAACTTATCATAATTCTTTGATATACTCATTGTTATCCCAATTTTTCAGAGGAGCCAACTGAGGCAAGAAATGTTATGTGGTTTGTGAAGGAACAAGGACACAAATCCATGCCATCTGATTGTGAGCTTGGACTCATAATCAGTGTGCAATTTTAGAGATAGATTTTTCTCAAAAAGTTAATTTTTTGAAGCTTCCCATTTAAAGGGATAAATCTCAATTGTGCTTTTATGCAGGCAGTTCTGAGTCCCAGAAAAAAAAAAAAAAATCAGCAGTAGAAGGGAAACTACTGGTACATGGTACATTGGAGGCACAGTGCCAATGTGCAAAATACCTATTGACTTGTCAGCAACTCTGATAGCAATTCCTTGTTGGTTTCCCATGTGACGTATCATTGTAGACTACCAGTGAAGCAGGCCGTGGCTTCAGGAGAAACGTGCCTCCTCAGTAGAGCAGTGTAACCTAGTGCAAACCCTCCTGGGAATTGGTTTTAGCTGTATCTCTGCGAGGGAGATCACACTTAGAGACCCGTAATAGAAGCACAGTTACAGCCCCTATAGTTTTTGTCAAGCAGCAAACTGAATGGTGTTCTGAATGTCAAGCACCAAATCTGAGTGGTGTATGGTGTTCAAGAACGAGGAGGAGAACAGAACCAAAATGGAGTCTGTGGGAAAGTATTGTAGAAGAAAGGAATGAGAGCATTATACAGAAGATTCAGAGGAAGGAGTTTCTCCTGAAAATGTATTACTCCAGAAGAAAATGTTTAAAAATTCACCAGTAGCATACAAGAAGATACGATATCTATGAAGGATGAACAGATACCATAAGGAAAGAAAGGGATGAAGTGAAAATTGTCATAAGGAAATCGTAAGGAAACCAAAAGTACAATAGCAGACTTAAGATCACATAGGAGCTGGTTGGGTTAGGTCGGATTTTGTAAAGATTAAATCAGCGATATGAAGGCAAGGCATAATGACCTTTCAGACTGCAAAAGAAAGGGACAAAGAATCAAAAATTTTGAGGAAGGTGATGTTAAGGCAGAAAATATAAAACCAGTATACAACAACTGATATTTTTGAAGGAAGGCTTAGAATAAAGTAACACAGAAATAACTAAAGATATGAGAAAACTTTTTAGAAGGTCTGTGTATGTAATTTTAAAGATTCCACTCTTTATCAGCTAAAAATCAATACAAGAAGATTTTAAAAAATGTTTGAATTACAGTATAAAGAGAATGATTTTTATAAATGTCCAGACCAGGGAAAAGGGAAAGCAAAGATTAGGTGACTTTAGTCTTCTTATTTGCAAACCTAAATGTCATAAAACAATAGAGAAACTAACATATGCTGTGTTTTAGGCCAAAATATTGTGACCTAAGAATCTTGTACCATATGCATAAAGGCAGCAGAATGACAGTATTGAATGTGCAAAACCTCAAAAGATGTAGCACTTGGATATTCTTTTTGAAAAATAAAATTACCGGATGATGGACTTTAATCAACCTAAGGATAAACAAAAAATCAAATCAAACAAAAAAATTACTCAAGAATGAAAAAGTACTGGTGAATGCCAAAATTAAATAGAGATGAATTTAAATATTTATTGTGTACCACAATATAAACAATGGAAATGTCAGAAGAGAATCTTGAAAAAGAAGGTATGTAAAGTTAAAACAATTTAAAACCACTATCTGCCTCAGCATCTTGAGATGATATACAAGAAAACCAAAATGGCTAGGAGAGGGAGAAGTAAACATATGCCAAGCTATTATTTTAACAGGGCATAGGTATTAATTTTTAACTTGCTGAATATCAGAGGGATGTAGATTAAAAATAATTGTGAAATATTTATGGCATCATTGGTATAGTTAAAATCTGTTTCCAAAGACAATGTCCTTGACAAAATACTAGCAAACCAAATTCAACAGCACATCAAATGATCAGGCACCATGACCAAGTGGGTTTATTGTTGGGATGCAAGGATTGCTCAAGATAGGTAAATCAATAAATGTGAGAAAGGATGGCTGACTAGATGCAGCTAGAAAGAATGTCTGCCCCCACGGTGCAGGACATTGGGAAGACTGGCGCATTCCAAGCCAATCTTCAGAGGGAAGTTATTGAGAGTGGACAGTGGGAGGACAGAGACACTGGACTGAAAGGGGAGGAAGCTGGGAACCCTGCATGGGGCTG
>NW_012104299.1:971042-973334 GCF_000951045.1 Mandrillus leucophaeus
AGAAGAGAATCTTGAAAAAGAAGGTATGTAAGGTTAAAGCAATTTAAAACCACTATCTGCCTCAGCATCTTGAGATGATATACAAGAAAACCAAAATGGCTAGGAGAGGGAGAAGTAAACATATGCCAAGCTATTATTTTAACAGGGCATAGGTATTAATTTTTAACTTGCTGAATATTAGAGGGATGTAGATTAAAAATAATTGTGAAATATTTATGGCATCATTGGTGTAGTTAAAATCTGTTTCCAAAGACAATGTCCTTGACAAAATACTAGCAAACCAAATTCAACAGCACATCAAATGATCAGGCATCATGACCAAGTGGGTTTATTGTTGGGATGCAAGGATTGCTCAAGATAGGTAAATCAATAAATGTGAGAAAGGATGGCTGACTAGATGCAGCTAGAAAGAATGTCTGCCTCCATAGTGTAGGACATTGGGAAGACTGGCGCATTCCAAGTCAATCTTCAGAGGGAAGTTATTGAGAGTGGACAGTGGGAGGACAGAGACACTGGACTGAAAGGGGAGGAAGCTGGGAACCCTGCATGGGGCTGCCATGCACTGGGTCTTCTTCCTGGTTCCTAATGACTCCTGGGGAATGGGTGAGTTGAGCAGACAAGGAGCGAGCTGCTCTTGCCTTGGACCTCTGGAATCCTGGCAGCAGAAGACCCCGTGACTCCCACACTTGAGCTGGCAGAGAGAGTTGCTTAGAGAGACAGTTGGGGCAGGACTCCAGCCTGTACGGAGCCCAGAGAGTTTTGATGCGAGAATGTCTGCAGGGGAGCATGGCTGGGGTCGCCTATTCCCTAAGGCTGACCATGTTCCTCTGGGTGACTCTAGCCTTAAAAAATTGTTGAACCTGAATGGAGCAGATGGGGCCAGTCTTACCTGAACTTTCGCATCTGCTGGCCTCTCCTAGGGCCATAGCCTGGCTTTGCCTGCTTACAGTGCAGTCTTCAGATGCCCAACCAGGATGCCACCCCAGGGTCCTTGTCATAGCTCCTGTGCTGGCAGACTGTGCCAGATTGTCAGAGAGCTCCTGCAGAGTGGCCCCCACTGACATGCACCGGCCTACTTACACTCTCCCTCTACTGCAGCCTCCCCCATGCTGCTTTACCAGCAAGCACTCACCCATGGCCATCCCGCTATTGCCATATTGACACATGTGTGCGTGGGTGAACCTTGCCCTTCCATGCTGGTGTGGTGATGTGCGTGCACCTCACTGCGCCATTGCTGCCAGCGTGAATGCACCTGTCCCCCACGTGCTGCTGTGTTGCAGTGCTGCCATTTTTGGCATGAAAGCACTCAGGGAGTCCAGTGGCCCTGTCTCCCACCACCATTGCCACCAGTGTGAATATGCACAAGGAGTTTGCCAGCCCCACCCTAGCCAGAAACCCACTGCTATGCCAATGCTGCCACCAGTGTGAATGCACACACAGATGCCAGAGACCCCTCCCCTCCATGGTGCCACTGCTGCCACTGTGAATGTGCATATAGAGGCTGGCAGTCACTGGTCTGCCAGTGCCCCACTCCAGCTGACAAGGGTGAAACCTGCTGTACTACCACTGCTGCTGGCAGATGCAAACAAGCATGAATCACATTGCCACTGCCTGATGAAGCACTTTGGCTGGCACCACTCATTGAAGTGTTGTGGCCATCAGACCAGGAACACTTTGGCCCATTTAACACAGCAGGTTCCCAACTCTGAGGGACCAGAGAGCAAAGCCAGTGACCCGATACTAGCCCCTTAGAGTTAGAGTATACAGTGTGGGAGTATTGAGCTGAACCTTGGCCCCCTCAAAATCTAGAAATGAAGCCAGTGGATGGACCCCACCTTCCAGTTGATGGAAGCCACAAACCCCCAAAGACATCAGTGGAGATAAAAGCAAAAAACAAAACAACCCCACCATCCAAAGGGCAGCAACTTCAAAGGTTGAAGGGACATGAGCCCACACAGATGAGAAAGAACCAGAGCAAGAACTCTGGCAACTCAAAAAGCCAGAGTGTCTTCTTACCTCCAGACACCCACGGTAGTTCCCCAGCAATGGTTCTGAACCAGGCTGAAATGACAGAAGTAGAATTTAGAATATGAACAGGAATGAAGATGATTGAGATTCAGGCGAATGTTGAAACCCAATCCAAGGATTATAAGGCATACAATAAAATGATACAGGATCTGAAATATGAAAATGCCTTTTTAACAAATAACCAAACTTACCTGATAGAGCTGGACAATTCACTTCACGAATTTCAGAATACAATCACAAGTGCTAACAGTAGAATCAACCAAG
>NW_012104299.1:973384-990353 GCF_000951045.1 Mandrillus leucophaeus
TGAATGTGCATATAGAGGCTGGCAGTCACTGGTCTGCCAGTGCCCCACTCCAGCTGACAAGGGTGAAACCTGCTGTACTACCACTGCTGCTGGCAGATGCAAACAAGCATGAATCACATTGCCACTGCCTGATGAAGCACTTTGGCTGGCACCACTCATTGAAGTGTTGTGGCCATCAGACCAGGAACACTTTGGCCCATTTAACAGAGCAGGTTCCCAACTTTGAGGGACCAGAGAGCAAAGCCAGTGACCCGATACTAGCCCCTTAGAGTTAGAGTATACAGTGTGGGAGTATTGAGCTGAACCTTGGCCCCCTCAAAATCTAGAAATGAAGCCAGTGGATGGACCCCACCTTCCAGTTGATGGAAGCCACAAACCCCCAAAGACATCAGTGGAGATAAAAGCAAAAAACAAAACAACCCCACCATCCAAAGGGCAGCAACTTCAAAGGTTGAAGGGACATGAGCCCACACAGATGAGAAAGAACCAGAGCAAGAACTCTGGCAACTCAAAAAGCCAGAGTGTCTTCTTACCTCCAGACACCCACGGTAGTTCCCCAGCAATGGTTCTGAACCAGGCTGAAATGACAGAAGTAGAATTTAGAATATGAACAGGAATGAAGATGATTGAGATTCAGGCGAATGTTGAAACCCAATCCAAGGATTATAAGGCATACAATAAAATGATACAGGATCTGAAATATGAAAATGCCTTTTTAACAAATAACCAAACTTACCTGATAGAGCTGGACAATTCACTTCACGAATTTCAGAATACAATCACAAGTGCTAACAGTAGAATCAACCAAGCTGAGGAAAGAATCTCAGAGCTTGAAGAATGGCTATCTGAAATAACTAGGTAGACAAAAATACAGAAAAAAAAGTAAAATAAAAACAACTTCAGAGAAATATGGGATTATGTGAAGAGACCAAATCTATGACTTATTGATGTCCCTGAAAGGGAAAGAATGCAAGTAGCTTGGAAAATATACTTCAGGTTATCGTTCATAAAAATTTCCCCAAACTTGCTAGAGAGACCAACATGTAAATTTAGAAAATGCAGAGAACCTTTGCAAAGTACTACACAAGAAGACCATCCCCAAGACATGTGGTTATCAGATTCTCCAAGGTCAAAATAAAAGAAAAAATATTAAAGACAGCTAGAGAGAAGGGGCAAATCACCTACAAAGTGAAGCCCATCAGGATAACAACAAACCTTTCAGAAGAAACCCTACAAATCAGAAGACACTGGGGGCCTACATTCAGCATTCTTAAGGAAGAGAATTTTCAGCCAAGAGTTTTATGTCCAGTCAAACTAAGCTTTATAAGCAAAGGAGAAATAAGATCCTTTTCAGACAAGCAAATGCTAAGGGATTTCATTACCACCAGACCTACCTTACAAGAGGTACTGAAGAGAGTCCTAAACATGGGAAGGATAGACTATTACCAGCCACTACAAAAACACGCTTAAGTACATAGACCAATGACACGATAGAGCAACCACACAAACAAACCTGTAGTACAGCAAGTTTCACCCTTGTCAGCTGGAGTGGGGCACTGGCAGACCAGTGACTGCCACCTCTATATGCACATTCATAGTGGCATCAGTGGCACCATGGAGGGGAGGGGTCACTGGCATCTGTGTGTACATTCACACTGGTGGCAGCATTGGCATAGCAGTGGGTTTCTGGCTAAGGTGGGGCTGGCAAACTCTAGCTGCATAGTAACCAGCTAACAACATGATGTTAGGATGACAGGATCAAATCAGCATATATCAATACTAACCTTGAATGTAAAGGGGCAAAATGCCCTAATTACAAGGCACAGAGTGGCAAGTTGGATAAAGAGGCAAGACCCAATAGTATGCTGTCTTTGAGAGACACATCTCATAGGCAGTGACATCCATAGGCTCAAAGTAAAGGGATGGAGAGAAATCCACCAAGTAAATGGAAAACAGAAAAAGCAAGGGTTGCTATTCTAATTTCAGACAAAACAGCCTTTAAACCAACAAATATCAAAAAAAGACAAAGAAGGACATTACATAATGATAAAGGGCTCAATTCAACAAGAAAACCTAACCTAAATATATATGCACCCAGCACAGGAGCACCCAGACTCATAAAGCAAGTTCTTAGAGATCTCTGAAAAGACTTAGACAACCACTGGATAATGATGGGAGACTTCAATACCCCAAGAGAGAAAACTGACAAAGATATTCAGAACCCAAATTTGACCCTTGACCAAATGCATGTATAGACATCTACATAACACTCCACCCAAAACAACAGAATATATATTCTTCTCATCCGCACATGGCACATACTCTAAAACCAAGCACACAATTGGACACAAAACAATCCTTAGCAAATAAAAAAAGCAAAATTATACCAGCTACACTCTTGGACCATGGTGCAGTAAAAATAGAAATTAATACTAAGAAAATCACTCAAAACCATATAATTACATGGAAATTAAACAACCTGCTCCTGAATGACTTTTGGGTAAATAATGCAATTTAGGCAGAAATCAAGAAATTCTTTAATGAGATTAAAGATACAATGTACCAGAATCTCTGGGATATAGCAAAGGCAGTGTCAAGAGGGAAGTTCATAGTGCTCAGCACTCATATCAGAAAGTTAGAAAGACACCTAATAGTACAACTAGAGCAACGGGAGAAACAAGAGCAAACCAACCCCAAAGCTAGCAGAAGACAAGAAATAACCAAAATTAGAACTGAACTGAAGGAAACTGAGATGTGAAAAACCATACAAGAATACTTCCCAATACTGAACCAGGAATTAACTGAATCCCTGAACAGACCAATAATGAGTTCCATAATTAAATCAGTAATGAAAAGCCTACCAACCAACCAAACAAACAAAAACCAGGGCCAGAGGGATTCACAGCATAATTCTAGCAGATGTGTAAAGAAGAGCTGCTACTATTCCTACTGAAACTATTCCAAAAAATTGAGGGGGAGGAACTCCTTAACTCATCCTGTGAGGTCAGCATCATATTGATACCAAAACCTTACAGAGACATGACAAAAAAAGTAAGCTTCAGGCCAATTTCCTTGATAAACATTGATACAAAAGTCTTCAACAAAATACTAGGAAACCAAATTCAGCAGCACATCAAAAAGCTACTTCACTACAATCAAGTATACTTTATCCCTGGGATGCAAGGTTGACTCAACATGTGGAAATCAATAAATATGATTCATCACATAAACAGAACTAAAGACAAAACCCACAAGATCATCTCAATAGCTGCAGAAAAGGCTTTTGATAAAATCCAGTATCTCTTCATGTTAAAAACTCTCAACAAACTAGGCATTAAAGGAACATACTTCAAAATAATAAGAGCCATCTATGAGAAACTCACAGCCAACATAATACTTAGTGGGCAAAAGCTGGAGACATACCCTTAAAAACCTCAGCAAAGTAAAGATGCCCTCTCTCACCACTCCTAATTAACATAGTACTGGAAAACCTGGCTAGAGCAATCAGGCAGGAGAAAGAAATAAAAGTATCCAAATAGGAAGAGAGGAAGTCAAATATCCCTTTTTGCAGATGATACGATTCTATGCCTAGAAAACCTTATAGTCTTTGCCCCAAACTCCTTGATCTGATAAACAACTTCATCTAATTAAAAAAACTGTATTTTTTCCGGATACAAAATCAGTGTACAAAAATTACTAGCATTCTTACACACCAGCGACATCCAAGCTGAGAACCAAATCAAGAATGCCATTCCGTTCACATTAGCCACAAAAGGAATAAAATACCTCTACCTAACCAGAGAGGTACAAGATTTCTACAATGGGATAAAAAACATTGCTCAATCTAATCAGAGATGACAAAAATAAATCAAAAAACATTTCATGCTCATGGATAGGAAGAATCAATATTGTTAAAATGGCCATACTTCCCCAAACAATTTACAAATTCAGCGGTACTCTTATCAAACCACCAATGACATTCTTCACAGAGTTAGAAAAAAACTGTTTTACAATTCATATAGAACCAAAAAAGACATTGAATAGCCAAGACAATCGTAAGCAAAAAGAACAACCTGGAGGCATCACATTGCCCAACTTCAAACTATAGTATAAGCCTACTGTAACCAAAACAACATGGTACGGTACAAAACAGACACATAGATTATTGGAACATAATAGAGAACCCAGAAATAAGGCTGCATACTTTTAACCATGTGATCTTCAACAAAGTCAACACAAACAAGCAGTGGGGAAAGGACTCCCTTTTCAATGAATGGTGCTGGGATAACTGGCTAGCCATATACAGAATATTGAAACTGGACCCCTTCCCTACACCATAAGCAAACATAAAGTCAATATAGATTAAAGACTTAAATGTAAAACTGAAAACTATAAAAATCCTGAAAGTTTACCTGGAAATTACCATTCTGGATATACAAAGTGGCAAAGATTTACAATCAACAGAGTGAAGAAGCAAACTACAGAATGGGAGAAAATATTTGCAAACATTTATCTGATAAGGGACTAATATCCTAAATGTATAAGGAATTAAAACAAATTTATAGCAAAAACACAAATAACATGGTGTTTAAAAAATGGGCCAAGGACCTGAATAGACACTTTTCCAAAGAAGATATACAAATAACAGGTATATGAAAAAGTCTAGACATCATTAATCATCAAGGAAAGGCAAATCAAAACTACAATGAAATATTACCTCATACTTGTTAGAGTGGCTTTTGCTAACACACACATATACACGCGCACACACACACACAGACACACACACATACCCCAAAGGGATAACAAGTGTTGGCCAGGATGTGGAGGAAAGAGAGCTTCTGTACTCTGGTGGTGGGAATGTCATTATGGCAAACAGTATGGAAGTACCTCAAAAAATTAAAAATAGCACTACCATATCATTCAGCAATTTCCACTTCTGGATTTATATCCAAAGGAAATGAAATCAGTATGTTTAAGAGATATCTACATTCCTATGTTCATTGCAGCACTATTCACAAGAGCCAAAATACAGAATCAAGCTAAGTATTTGTCTATGGGTGAATGGGATTGACCTAAGTGTTCATCTGTGGATGGAAGAAACTGTGGTATATATACACAGTGGAATAGTATGCAGCCTTAAAAAAGAAAATCCTGTCATTTGTAATAACATGGAAGGTCCTGGAGGACAAGTACTGCATTATCTCACTTATACGTGAAATCTGAAGTAACAATCAAACTCCTAGAATCAGATAATAGAATGGTGGTTACTAGGGGCTGGGTGGGGAGGGATGTCAGAGAATGGGTAGATGCTGTTGAAAGGGTACAGAGTTTTAGTTTAGGCTGGTCACAGTGGCTCATGAGTATAATCCCAGCACTTTTGGATGCCAAGAGAGGTTCACTTGAGGGCAGGCATTTTATACCAGACTGGGCAACATAGTGAGACCCTGATTCTAAAAAAATATTATCCAGATGTGGTGGTACATGCCTGTAGTCCTAGCTACCTGGGGGGCTGATGTGGGAGGATCACTTGAGCTCAGCAGTTTGAGGTTACAGTGAGCTATCATTGTGCCACTGTACTCCAGCCTGGGTGGCAGTGAGACCCTGTCTCAAAAAAACAAAAAAGTTTTAGACAGGAGGAATAAGTATCTGGAGATATAACATGATTATTATTATTAATAATAATCTGTAGTATAATTGAAAATTGCTAAGAGAACAAACTTTAAATGTTCTCATCACAAAAATAAGTCTATATATGATATGATGACTATGTGAATTAGCTTGATTTAATATTTCTACAATGTGTACATGTATCAAAACTTCACGCATATCATATGCTGTCTCTTATACACATCTAGATGTGTATAAGAGACAGGTATGGAAGTACCTCAAAAAATTAAAAATAGCACTACCATATCATTCAGCAATTTCCACTTCTGGATTTATATCCAAAGGAAATGAAATCAGTATGTTTAAGAGATATCTACATTCCTATGTTCATTGCAGCACTATTCACAAGAGCCAAAATACAGAATCAAGCTAAGTATTTGTCTATGGGTGAATGGGATTGACCTAAGTGTTCATCTGTGGATGGAAGAAACTGTGGTATATATACACAGTGGAATAGTATGCAGCCTTAAAAAAGAAAATCCTGTCATTTGTAATAACATGGAAGGTCCTGGAGGACAAGTACTGCATTATCTCACTTATACGTGAAATCTGAAGTAACAATCAAACTCCTAGAATCAGATAATAGAATGGTGGTTACTAGGGGCTGGGTGGGGAGGGATGTCAGAGAATGGGTAGATGCTGTTGAAAGGGTACAGAGTTTTAGTTTAGGCTGGTCACAGTGGCTCATGAGTATAATCCCAGCACTTTTGGATGCCAAGAGAGGTTCACTTGAGGGCAGGCATTTTATACCAGACTGGGCAACATAGTGAGACCCTGATTCTAAAAAAATATTATCCAGATGTGGTGGTACATGCCTGTAGTCCTAGCTACCTGGGGGGCTGATGTGGGAGGATCACTTGAGCTCAGCAGTTTGAGGTTACAGTGAGCTATCATTGTGCCACTGTACTCCAGCCTGGGTGGCAGTGAGACCCTGTCTCAAAAAAACAAAAAAGTTTTAGACAGGAGGAATAAGTATCTGGAGATATAACATGATTATTATTATTAATAATAATCTGTAGTATAATTGAAAATTGCTAAGAGAACAAACTTTAAATGTTCTCATCACAAAAATAAGTCTATATATGATATGATGACTATGTGAATTAGCTTGATTTAATATTTCTACAATGTGTACATGTATCAAAACTTCACGCATATCATATGTATATACAATTTGTCATTTGTCAATTAAAATAAATTTTAAAAACACCGTGTTGTATACCACAAAAGTGTATATATTTTTTGCCAATTATATGGCAATAAAGCTGGAAAAGCCATTTTCTCTCTCTATGTATCAATCTGTCAGAACATGGAGGAGTTGGGGATAGTAACAAAATGCCATGTATAAAAAGTAACATAAAAAATTAGGAAACAGGAAAAAATGGCATAAATAATAATATTTTAGTGCTAGCAATAAATCTAAGAACATCCTCTATTAAAAGAAGAAAGTGTATGATTTGGGCTGAATTCAGCTTGCAGGAGAACTTGACTAACAAAGAACGATTAAAGCAAAAGGATAGGTAAATATGTGTAAGTAAACACCAGTGTAAGATAACATTTCACTTATTAGTTTCTCCATTTAACTTTCTTCTGAATTGTCCTTCCCCCAACCTTTTACTTGAATACATTTACTTTTCTCTGTGTGTTTTTCCTAAGCTGCTGGGTGATTTTTCACTTAAGATTTTATTGTTTACTGATATAAAAACATGTTTCCAGGATCTTTGCATTAGGCTGTATCTGAATTTCATTTTGAGGTTTTAGTCTTTGACTCTCCACGTTAAAAAGACTAGTTTTGCATTGAAATGGTGCTTTTGGTGCTTTAGTAATGTTTGTACTCCAGTGTAGTGTGCTTACTATGTGCCAAACACTGTAATGCATATTAGGGATCCAAAATAATAATTTGAGACTTGAACATGTTAAAAACTTGAACAACAGACTTCTTTTTCCCCCATGTAAAATAAAATAAATGTAGTGGCAAAGTTTGCAAGGCAAGTTGGTCTTTCTCTTTCTCATAAGACAAATAGTCTTTATGAGATACTTTAAATTTACCATTTAAAATATGGGGGAGAGTGGCTACTGGTTTCTAATTCTCTTGCTTTTTCTTCTCTGCCTCTCGGTGTATTCTTAGTTTTGAGATTATCATCATAGCAGCCCATAGAAGCTTTTCGATATTATCTTGGAAAATTTCCTGTCTACCTTCACTTTCTTTTAGTTTATAAGCGAACTGATTTTATTAATGTATTTATTTACTAAAACACTGAGAGAAGAAATCCAAAAGAATTTTAAAAAGAAGAGGTTAAAGATAGGGTTGAGTTAAACAGGTCTCTATTTAAACTGATATAAATAGCTAACTACAGGTATTTTTGGCTAGCCCTGATTCAGTTTGATATGGTTTGTCGCAGTGTATTTGTGTTTTGTTGTTGTTCTTGTCATTTCTCTCTTGAACCTATTGGCCACTCGTTTCCCTTTCTGCCTCACCTTGCTTACCAGCAGGTCTGGAGTGGGTATTCCCGCCCCACCAAGTAACTCGAGCTTTCCTGCCTCCCCTCCCAGCTGGGCTCTGCATCCTCAGTTGCCATGTATGTGGAGCCATGGCTGCTGTTTCATTCCTTCCTTTTCGTCCACTGTACCAAAGTTTCCCTTTTATATTTTAAGATCCGTATAATGTCCACATTGGTTGTGTTTATCTGCATATGGATATGAAGAGCTTTTTGTGAAGACAGATTTTTTTTTTTTTTTTTTTTGAGATGGAGTCTCACTCTGTTGCCCAGGCTGGACTGCAGTGGTGCGATCTTAGCTCACTGCAACCTCTGTCTCCCAGGTTCAAGCGATTCTCCTTCCTCAGCCTCCTGATTAGGTGGGATTACAGGCATGCACCACCAAGCCAGGCTAATTTTTGTATTTTTAGTACAGACAGGGTTTCATCATGTTGGTCAGGCTGGTCTCGAACTCCTGACCTTGTGATCTGCCTGCCTCGGCCTCCCAAAGTGCTGGGATTACAGGCATGAGCCACTGTGCCAGGCTGAAGACAAATTTTCATTTAGCGCTTGTTATTGATGCTGCCATCTCATTTACTCGAATGATCCACATTTGGGAAAGAGGTAGACATGGTGGGTGGGGAGGGATGGCAGTTTCCTTCCAAACTCAGTAAATGGTTATACAAATTATTCCCAGCTGTGGAAGAGAAGACCATTTCATCATAAACATTATGTGTTCAGGGAATATAGACACATTGTTTATTGTATTCTCTTGAATCTTGTAAGATTTTTCTTTGATTAAAATATAATTTTAAAAATCAAAAATGTTCCTTTTTTTCATTTTCTTTTAACTTATGAATTTATTTTAAAAGAATTCACCTGCAGGTAGACTCAAGAAATTCACTTTGAACAGAAAATAGGTATTTGATCATAGTATTGAAATCATTCTATGGTAGACCAAGTTTCTATCGTGAAATATCTAAATCTAATTTAATATTAAAAATGGATTTGTGATCACTGACTATTTCATTGTTTGTATGTCTCTTTTAAGTAAACTTTACTTGTCTTCCAATAAATTTTCCATGTTCTTGTCATGGCAGGCTCATGACTTACAGAGTGAACTTGATAAAGGAAAAGAAGATACTCAAAAGAAAATTCATAAATTTGAGGAAGCTTTGAAGTGAGTAAAATTGTAATGCATTTGATTTAAAACTACCCTTTATTAAACTGTGAGCCAAATTAAGTAACTGGGACCTAAACACTATCTTTTTATAAGAGCTTTGCTATGGATTAGTTTGCATCGGTTTTCCATCACAAATCTCTATCTTCAGGATTTTATTACTAGCCAGTAATTTTTTTTTAAAAAAAGAAAAATCAGTTCAGCTGTTTTTAAGTGATAGGAATGTAAGAAAATAGAACTTAGTGGTTTCAGATGCTTTCTCCCTCTTAAACAAAAACAGATTTTTTAAAAAATGAAATTTTGGTCTTAGGACATTTAGAAATTCCTCTGTAGATTTTGTTGAGCAATTTGAGAAATGAAATGTTTCAGTTGTTATATTTGAAAATGGATTACTACACAGGCATTATTTAGGAAAGGTTTTGTCTTACGATATACTTGGTATTTTAGCGTTTTAGTGTACTTAGGCATACATTAAAATATTAGATTTTACTTGTCTTCTCCATTCATTTACTAAACTGATTGGGTCCTCCTATTACTAGATTTGACCTTGCAGTTTTTAGCTGAAAAAACATTGATTCATTTAGATAACTTAAAATGTAAATTACTGTGAGGACTGAACTCAGTAAATATTGAGTTCCCACCATGTGTCAGCCAGTGTGTAGTACATTCCCACAGAACCATACAATTTGGTTGGAGAGATATTCAAGACATTTGGCAATTTGGTGCAGAATGATAAAAGTTTAATTGGAGGAAGGTCAATAGGTTGACTGACCCAAAAAAGCGATTTAAGAGGAGAAGCTTTCTTGAGCTCAGTATACCTAGCTAACTCCCAGAGAATCAGTAATTTTATTTTACTTGCTTCTCTAAACCTCCAAATAAGAATGACTTACAGAAAGGCCAAAAAGAATACCCAAGATCAAATACATCGAATTCTGCCTAGGAAGATGGCATAACCATTCCTTCTCTTTCACTTTGCTTGTTAATAAAATATATTGGCTCAGTTCCTGAATAGAACATTTTAATGTGATTTGTAAACTATGGCATCACAAGATATCCATTTTTTTAATCTACAGAGGGACTTATTTGTTTACCTTGTCAATATGAATTAGATGAAATCAGGAGAGAACAATAATATTCATTAGGTATTAAGTTAAATAAATCTCGAACAAAACTAGGGCAGTCTTGCTTTTTTTTTTTTTTTTTTTCCCCGAGATGGAGTCTCACTCTGTCACCCAGGCTGGAGTGCAATGGCGTGATCTCAGCTCACTGCAACCTCCGCCTCTTGGGTGCAAATGATTCTTCTGCCTCAGCCTCCTGAGTAGTTGGGATTACAGACACGTGCCGCCATGCCCGAATAATTTTTGTATTTTTTTTTTTTTTTAGTAGAAACTGGGTTTCACTGTGTTGATCAGGCTGGTCTCGAACTCCTGACCTCGTGATCCGCCTGCCCTGGCCTCCCAAAGTGCTGGGATTACAGGTGTGAGCCACCACACCTGGCCCAGTCTTGCTTTTTTTCTCTTTAAAATAATTAACAGCTTTCTTCATGAAGATTTCTCCATGAACTTCATGAAATGTACCATACTTTTCCTCTCTTGTTCTACTTTGCCTTTGTTCTTTTTAAATTTCTTTATCCTTTCTTCATTTCTTCATTGGTTTATGGATTTATATTTTATAAGTCTGAGGAAGAGGTAATTTCTTTAAATCAGCGGTCCTCAAATTTTTTGGCACCAGGGACTGGTTTCATGGAAGACAAGTTTTCCATGGATAGGGGGTGGGTGGGGAATGGTTTTGCGATGAAACTGTTCCACCTCAGATCATCAGGCATTAGATTCTCATAAGGAGTGTGCAAGCTAGATCTCCTGTTGGCTCAGTTCACAGTAGGGTTCACGCTCCTGTGAGAATCTAGTGCTGCTGCTGATCTGTCAGAAGGCGGAGCTCAGGTGGCAATGCTGGCTTGCCCAGGGTTCACCTCCTGCTGTGGCCTGGTTCCTAACAGGCCATGGACCTGTATGGTGCTTGGGGATTTGGGACCTTTGCTTTAAATAGCGGTAAGACAACAAATACTTGTTTCTTACCTACAATGTTTACATGTTGTAATATCATACTAATGGAAATAAAAGGTTGAGAAGACAGCTCAAGATGTAATGATGTTCTTAATGATTTTCCAGTCCAGGTTAGGCATTGGAAGTACTTAGAATAACTAGGTATTAACCTGTTGACCATAACAGCAATTAAAGTTCAGAAAGATCTTTTCAGTGTAATATTAGGAGTTTATGTATGTAACAATATAGTATCTTTTAGTGGTGCTGGTAGATAGTCAAAGAGCCCTGAAGTTTCTGCAGTTTTCTATATACAATATAATCATTTTCTGAGCCAAGTAACCCTCTTTAGGTACTTCAAAGGTCTTTGCCAAAATACTGAATTTTACTTGGAGTTAAAAGAAGATATTTTAGAATGTTAAATAAAATTATTCTGTAGATTATTTATCCATCTTCCATATAGTTAATACTTTCATTTTGGCTAAATGTCTGAATGATCTTAACAGTACAGTCCCCAGCATAGTAATAATAATGTAGTCTGAAAGTAAAAGGCTAAATTATTGTGAGGTCTAACTTCAAAGTAAACAGCACAAGTTGGCTGTTTTCCCAAAGGAGAATATTGTGATTGCTACTGCTTTTGAATCTAAGAATAGCATTAGATCTGCTTGGCCCAGAGACAATTCCATTTTGCTACAAGACAGCTTTGTGATGTAGAAATTTGCCTTTACTATTAACAAATTTTTTTCCTTAAAAATACACAAAGATGGAAAATTTCAGTTTTAGAATGTAGTGCTGCTATTCATTCATGTAGTTATTCTTTCTTTCATTTAATAAGAGTTTGTTTCTTCTGTGCGTGTTGAACATATAGTAGAGAGGCTATCAGAGAAAACAGGAATATATAAATATAAATTTGTATGCATATGAAAACATGATACATGCTGTATAAGGCAAAATACTTTAAAAACATAAGGTAATGGCAAGATGGACTAGTAATGGGAGGCATCTCAGAGAAGGAAAAGTCTTTAACTGAGTTGTGAAGGAAAAGTGGAGAATAAATTATCCTGGGAGTTTGGTGCCATCCTCTCCTGTCTCTGTAGAGATGCTGGCCTCTACTAGTTTTGTCTCTTTCTATTTCCCAGCTCTCTTTCTTCATCTTGTTACATTACCAGATATACTCTTTTCTTTTCTCCTTTCCTTTTCTCCTAAGGACTTCTAAGTGTCAAGTTCTTTGATTCTCTCAGATTATAGAATTATGCGACCATGTAGGGATAGTCTTGTGAATTGGGATAATATATAATGTGTTTGAGATGTTAATGGAAAAGTTGAGTGGCTTTATTCTGGCATAGTAATTGTATCAGAGGCAAAAAGGCTGGGAACTGTTCTATGAGAGGATGATGTACTTGATATTTATACTGTCTCCAAGCAATCGAAACTGTCAACTCATCTTTGGGTTAGAGCTCAAGTTGATATTTCAGAACCTATCATTATTTAAGAAGAAGGATTGTAGTTAGCATTTTTCACTTTAAATGCTAACTCATTAAAGCTCATTTGCGTGTTGCTATTGTTTCTAAGAAATGAAACTAGTTTAATGTTGTTACCTTACTATTCTTTTCAATTTTTGTTCTACATATGTATTAAACACTTTTGCTTCCTATTTAGTTTTTACTGTAGAAAATAATTTTAATAACCTCCAGAAATGAAAAGTTATCTGAAACTTTAATGGTATGAGTTGTACATGTTCATTTTTCATTTTTCAAAGATAAGTTATTAAAGCATATGGGGAACTAAATAGACTCTAATGAGAGGAAGATGATGGTATAAAACCAAATAACTGTATTTTCGGAGGAGCTAAAATTCATAAACAACAAATGTGGATATTATAAGTTTGGCTAATTTTTAAGTTTTTGGTGCTGTAAACATAATAAAGCATTATTTTGAGACAGTGTATAGTCTATTTTAAAGTATTCGATTAAAACTTCCAAAACCATCTCTTTGATTAACTTTTTCAAACTCTGTTTTTATAATAAAATACAAAAATGCCTTAACATATTTATTCTGATATTTTAAACTCCTTTTGCATTGTCATAAACATTCTAAATATTTTTAACCCTGACACTAATATGGACAAGCTTTCTATTTTTCAGTTAGTATTAAATATATGTACAGTAGTAGTTCACTAGAATATGAAAAGAAACACAACCTACAGAATGGGAGAAAATATTTGCAAACTATGCATCTGACAAAAGTCTAATATCCAACATTTATAAGGAACTCAAACAAATTTACAATTAAGAAAACCCATTAAAAAGTGGGCAAAGAACATGAATAGACTTCTCAAAAGAAGACATACGTGTGGTCAACCATCGTATGAAAAAACGCTCACGCACACCACGCTGGTTTGCTGCCACCACTGCCACCATCGTGCCAGCCCCTCAGGTCTCCCTGAGGCTGGGTGATGCTCCAGAGTAGGAGACAAGCCCATTTGGGAGCAGACTGGATCCAGCTTCATTCAACATTGCTACCAGTTATTTGATAAAGATAGAACCCAACTAGACGCAATTTACATTGATGCGTCATGCCTTACGTCGGAAGGACAACAGTTCCATGGGAAAGCCGCCACTGTGGAGAAGTTGTCTAGCCTTCCATTCCAGAAAATCCAGTACAGCCTCACGGCACGGGACTATCAGCCCATGCCGCATAGCTGCATCATCAGCATGGTTGTGGGCCAGCTTAAGACGTGAAGATCCCATCATGGGGTTCCACCACATGTTCCTATTAAAGAACACCAACGATGCTTGGGTTTGCGCCAATGACGCGTTCAGACTTGCCCTGCACAACTTCGGCTGACCTCCCCTCAGCCAAGCACGCTGTTTCCTCCTCTGTCCTCTTCCCAATACTATTCCAACTCCTCCAGATGCTCCAGATATCATGCACAAATGAGCAGCGCCGCGGTGAGAGTGGGCGCAGTGCTCTGCTGCCACTGAGGTGTTATGCTTGATGTTTGGACGCTAGACTAGTTGCATTTGATGGGATAAGTTAGTGTCGTACCAGCGCATGCCTTGGAAAGACTTAAGTAATGCAAAAGTTGTCCTTTTTTTTTTTTTTTTTAAATCTACTGACAAGTTGCTCTAGTAATCCAAAGAAGTGAAGGAGAAAGCAGCTGCTTAACTACCCAGACATTGATTTCTTCAGATGTTTCAATGCCTGATGATACAATAAAACCACAAACATTTTCTTAACAGTTTTTTTTAAAAAAGCAAAAAAGCAAAAAAGGTCAACATCACTGAGCATTAGAGAAATGCAAATCAAAACCACAATGAGATACCATCTTACATCAGTCAAAATGGTTATTACTAAAAAGGCAAAAACAACAACAACAACAACAACAACAAAAAACAGATACCAGTGAGGTTGCAGAGAAAAAGGAACACTTATACACTGTTGGTGGAAGTGTAAATTAGTTGAGCCATTGGAAGACAGTGTGGCAATTCCTCAAAGACCTAAAAACAGAAGTACCATTTGACCCAGCAATCCTATTACTGAGAAGTACCCAAAGGAATAGAAAATCATGTTCTATTATAAAGACACATGCACGTGTACGTTTATTGCAGCAATATTCACAATAACAAAGACATGGAATCAACCTAAATGCCTATCAATGATAGATTGGATAAAGAAAATGTGGTACATATACACCATGGAATACTATGCAGCCGTAAAAAAGAATGAGATCATGTCCTTTGCAGGAACATAGCTTGAGCTGGAGGCCATTTTCCTTAACAAACTAATGCAGGAATAGAAAACCAAATACTGCATGTTGTCACTCATAAGTGGGAGCTAAATGATGAGAACACATGGACGTATAGAGGGGAACAACACACACGGGGTCCTATGGCAGGATGGAGGATGGGAGGAAGGAGAGGATCAGGAAAAATAACTAATGGGTACTAAGCTTAATACCTGGATGATGAAATAATCTGTACAAAAACCCCATGACACAAGTTTACCTATATAACAAACCTGCACATGTACCCCAGACTTAAAAGTTAAAAAAAATGCTTTCAGGATTATATCACTTTAATAATGAGTAAATATAGGAAAAATAATTTAGTAATTTCTATTGGAGTTCATTTCAGCAAGTTCCTGCATTTATAAAACACTGATATAGTGAAAGTTTTATAAGAAATGATGAATAAAATATTTGTCTTTAGTTCTAGAACAGACTTAAATGACTTATAGTATAAACATATTAACAAGTAATTACAATATAACAAACATGTAGACAATGGTAGATATTGTACCAGATATAAAAGTATTACTGTATTTAAATTCTAAATTTGCTTTGACTTGAACTCTTTTAGGTGGTTTTGGGAACAGTTTGAATTTAGTGTGGGTTAAGAGCATGGACTCTGGACCCAGTTGTTACCCTTCCAATTTCTAACTTAAATTACTAACTGTGTGACCTTAGGCATGATGCTTAATTTCCATGTGATTAGGCTTTACATCTGTAACATGAGGATAATAATAAGATCTTCCTTCTAAGATTGTTGAGAGGCTTAGAAGAGTTTACATAAAGCATATAGAATAGTGTCTGTTATATAGATGTATTATTAATATTATTGTTATAAGGACTCTATTATATATGTATATTAGCTCTGTTTACTTAGTTTCTTATTGCCTTGTAAAATCATATCAACAGGTTCTCCAGAAGAAGTAATCTTTTCCTGGCATCAGTTGCTTTTTCTTTTGAAAGAAAATAGCTTTATTGAGGTATAATTCTTACACCATAAAAATAACTTGTTTTAAGTGCACAGTATATGATTTTTAGTAAATTCACAGAGTTTTGTGTTTTGTAACCATCACCATAATTCAATTTTAGAACATTTTCTTTTTTTTTCTTTTTTGAGACGAGGCCTTACTCTGTCACCCAGAGTAAGGTGTTGAGAGTGTGTGTATAAATGCATTGAAAGGGATCTTGACATTATATTTATATAAAAACATACATATATACATATGTTTTATAGCTTATGACAATAATAAAGACAAAATAAACCAATAAAGTTTTAGAAGGAAGAATTATAATAAAACATTAATGGTAGTTAAATATTGTATGCTCACCCTAGTTGGGAAGCATATAAGGTTTTAAAAAATTTATTTATGTTTTGCATATATTTTTAATTAAACGTGTCCAAGGATTCCTCAAGGTCCTGAGATACTTTCAATTTGTCCCAAATCACTTAAGCCAGTAAGGGGTGGAGCAGAGTATAAATCAACTTTCTGGAAATAGCTAAAAATCTATTTTGAGTTTTTGACTGAACAGCCTTCTGTGTATTTCATATAATAAATGGAGAGTTGTCAGGGATGACACACTTTTGTTTAAACAGGTGAGAGTTTTTCTCACCTATAATGAAAGGACACCCTACCACAGCCTGTTAAGAGAGGCCATTAGGAGGCTTATGGAATATAGAATAGGAAAGAGAGCTTTTTAATAAGTGTATGATTATTATTATTGTTATTATTTTAGACGGAGTCTCACTCTGTCACCCAGGCTGGAGTGCAGTGGCGTAATCTCAGCTCACTGCAACCTTCGCCTCCCAGGTTCA
>NW_012104299.1:990403-992368 GCF_000951045.1 Mandrillus leucophaeus
TGAGACGAGGCCTTACTCTGTCACCCAGAGTAAGGTGTTGAGAGTGTGTGTATAAATGCATTGAAAGGGATCTTGACATTATATTTATATAAAAACATACATATATACATATGTTTTATAGCTTATGACAATAATAAAGACAAAATAAACCAATAAAGTTTTAGAAGGAAGAATTATAATAAAACATTAATGGTAGTTAAATATTGTATGCTCACCCTAGTTGGGAAGCATATAAGGTTTTAAAAAATTTATTTATGTTTTGCATATATTTTTAATTAAACGTGTCCAAGGATTCCTCAAGGTCCTGAGATACTTTCAATTTGTCCCAAATCACTTAAGCCAGTAAGGGGTGGAGCAGAGTATAAATCAACTTTCTGGAAATAGCTAAAAATCTATTTTGAGTTTTTGACTGAACAGCCTTCTGTGTATTTCATATAATAAATGGAGAGTTGTCAGGGATGACACACTTTTGTTTAAACACGTGAGAGTTTTTCTCACCTATAATGAAAGGACACCCTACCACAGCCTGTTAAGAGAGGCTATTAGGAGGCTTATGGAATATAGAATAGGAAAGAGAGCTTTTTAATAAGTGTATGATTATTATTATTGTTATTATTTTAGACGGAGTCTCACTCTGTCACCCAGGCTGGAGTGCAGTGGCGTAATCTCAGCTCACTGCAACCTTCGCCTCCCAGGTTCAAGCAATTCTTCTGCCTCAGCCTCCTGAGTAGCTGGGACTACAGCTGCACGCCATCATGCCCGCCTAATTTATTTTGTATTTTAGTAGAGACGAGGTTTCTCTGTGTTGCCCAGACTGGTCGTGAACTCCTGAGCTCAGGCGAGCCACCGTCTCAGCCTCCCAAAGTGCTGGGATTACAGCCATGGGCCACTGCGCCCATCCAGGATTTTTTAATGAAAAGAAAAAATATTCTCCATGTAAGAGGCTTCAGACTTTTTTCTTGTGTGAATTCATGTGTAATACATAGATTCATCTTCTACTTTTAGTTTATTACTTTGTAATCTTGAATCTGATTTTAGCGTACTTATTTTGGTTCCTAAATATCCTAACATTTCAGGGTAAGTAAATCTCATGAATGAACTATACTTTAGGGAGATTACCCTGGCAGGAAAGAAAATATAAATTTAAGTAATGAGAAAGTGGAAGCAGGAAAATAAGGAAGATGAAGCCATCGTAATAGTCCATGTAAGAGACAGTGACTCTGGGACACTGGTGAGCCCATGATGGAGAGCATGGATGCAGCCACAGCGGATGAGACGTGCCAGGACAAGGAGCTTCTCTGGAACTCTCCAGTCTCATCTGAGTACCTTTTCTTCATCACAGTTAATAAACTTTCACAAATAATTTCAAAGAGACAGCTGACGAAAAGCTGCATTGTTTTACATTTTTGTTCCATATAGATATAACATAGATTGAGTAAATGGAAATCTGAAGTATAAATACTGATTTTAAAAATATTTTCTTTTAGATTCAGAGGGTGCATGTACAGGTTTATTACATGGACATATTGCCTAATGGTGGGGTTTGGGCTTCTAGTGAAATACTGAGTTTTTAAATACTGTTTCGTCATTTATAAAGATACAAATGTAATGATTTTAAAAACTTTGAAACACTGGAATTTAACTTATTGTATTGTATACACACACACCCACACACACGTATATTTTTTTCCCATGGTGTAGGATTTGAGTCAAAACATGCCGTGATGAAAAAATATTTAGGAATTGTATTAGACCGTTTTCATGCTGCTGATAAAGACATACCCGAGACTGGGTAATTTATAAAGAAAAAGAGGTTTGTTGGACTCGACAGTTCCATGTGGCTGGGGAGGCCTCACAATCATGGCGGAAGGTGAAAGGCGCGTCTTACATGGCAGCAGGCAAGAGAGAATGAGAGCCAAGTGAGAGGGGTTTCCCCTTAGATACCATCAGATCTCGTGAGACTTA
>NW_012104299.1:993133-998183 GCF_000951045.1 Mandrillus leucophaeus
CGTTCGGGTTTGATGGAGATCAAAGAGACTCACCTCTGGGGCACAGAACTGGGTGGAAAAGGGTAATGAGTGTGCCCAAGGGGCACATCAAAGATGTTTAGTTTAGGGGTTGATGGTGGAGCCCTTAGAGACAACATTCTCCCTTGTGATTAGGCCAATGGCACCAGAGAGAGAAAGAGAACCAAAAGTGGCCCCACAGCAGGCAGGGATACAAATGAACTGCCCCAAATGGTCACTTAGTATTGTAATCACTTGACAGGGAGTGTTGAAACTGGAATGTTCGTTTCCTTTCAAGGAAGTGCCGTGAGTGGGTTCTTTTTTACATGTTTGGCTCTCCGTGTGTTTCCTATTTTCCCCCCACATCCTATTCTCCTAGAACTATTTCGCTGTAAATCATGGACAGAATTCCTATTAGAAGCTAAATGAGGGCTGTGTGCAGTGGCTCATGTCTGAAATCCCAGTACTTTGGAAGGCCAAGGCAGGAAGATTGCTTGAGGCCATGAATTTGAAACCAGCTTAGGCAATGTAGCAAGACCCCATTTCTAAAAACAACAATAACAATATTAGCTGGCTGGGTGGCACATGCCTATAGTCCTAGCTACTAAGGAGGCTGAGGCAGGAGGATTGCTTGAGCTCAGGAGTTGGAGACTGCAGTGAGCTATGACCATGCCACGATACTCCAGCTCGGGTAAGAGAGCAAGACCCTGTCTCAAGAACAACAACAAAAAGAAGCCAAATGATGTTTTAGGGTCCCACAGATTGAGAGGTGAACCACATGTGTGGTCAACTCAGTGAAAGCCTAACTGTGCAAGGGAAAAAGTGCATGGTGACGTTTCTGGACTTGCTCTAATCCTGTCCTTTGAAATCTTACTGTCATGCCCAGATTAGGATGTTTATTTCCTCTCAGATTATGGGTTTTAGAAACCACCCTAGCCACAAGCCATATTGGCCATGAACTAGAGATACCTTCTGCTCATATATATCTGATATTGACATATAACACCCCTTTTCTGACTCCTTGTAGCTTTTTTCCTATGAACTGAAGTTTATTGAGGGGACTCATCCTGCAGTCTCATAGTTTTTATAACTTTCTATTGAAGTATAACATACATGCCAACAAGAACACAAACTGAACACACCCACGTAAGCAGCTCCTAGATCAAGAAGCTGAATATTAACAGCATTGCAGAAGCTTCCCTCCCGAGCCCCTAACCGTCACTGCCCCACCTTCAAGAGCAGCCACTATTTTGACTTTCTATTTTTGAACTACACATAAATAGAGTCGTATAGAATGCAGTTTTTTTGTGCCTGGCCTCTTTTGCTCAATATTTAGGTTTGTGAGATTCATTTATATTGTTGCGTATCATTGTACTTTTTGCATACCCATTTGTTGAATAGTATTTCAAAGTGAATATACCACCACATATTTCTCCATTCTACTGTCAGTATTCATTTGGGCTGTTTCTGGTTTGGGGATATTATTAATAGGTGCTGCAGTGAACATTCTTATATGTTTCTTTTGGCAACTAAATATACACACTTCTGCTGGGTATATATCTTCATCATGCTTTTATGTTTTGTTAAGGATACACATACCCAAAGGAATATAAATCATTCTATTACAAAGATACATGCATATGTATGTTTATTGCAGCACATTCATAGTAGCAAAGACATGGAATCAACCCAAATGTTCATCAGTGATAGACTGGATAAAGAAAATGTGGTACATACACACCATGGAATACTATGCAGCCATAAAAAGGAATGAAATCATGTCATTTGCAAGGACATGGATGGGGCTGGAAGCCATTATCCTCAGCAAACTAACGAACAGAAAACCAAACACTACGTGTTCTCACTTATAAGTGGGAAGTGAACAATGAGATCACATGGACACACGGAGGGGAACAACACACACTGGGCCCTGTTAGGGGGTGTGGTGGGGGAGGGAGAGCATTAGGAAAAATAGCTAATGCATGCTGGGTTTATAATACCTAGGTGATGGGTTGATAGGTGCAGCAAATCACCATGGCACACATTTACATGTGTAACAAACCTGCACATCCTGCACATGTACCCTCAAACTTAAAAATTAAAAAAAAAAAAGTACACGTATACGAGAAGAATTTGCCCTATGTTCAGTCCCTGGAGTAAGCAGAACTTTTAGACTGTTCAGTGGCATTATCAAAGAACCAACAGAAGTGAGTGGACCCAGTCGGTTTGAGACCAAAGGGAAGAAGTTATTGGAGTTATTGGAGGCCTTTCCTCACTTTTACTTGTTATTTTTCCAACAAACTGACATATAGCTTCTTGAAAACATATCTTTTCTTGCTTAATATGCATAGTTTTTATAATATTCCATTACGGTGGAGAAATGTTATTTACCCCTAAAGTTATATTTTTAAACGTGAGTGAAAAAGCTTTCCTATAGCACTTTTAAATCTTCTTCATTTATCTTTTGTTGCTTGCTTGTTGTTATAAATCAACATTTATAATATTGGTGGAAACAGGGATTAATCGTCAAATAGGAATACCTTAAAGATACTAAAACTGCAAAGTTATTATGACTGTTTTTGTACTTTTATTTGCTAGACGCTAATCTTAATAAAAGACTTAAATGGAATACTAAACAATCTTGTGATTATTCATAGAAAGAGTGAATTTTTGATTAGGTTTGTTTTTTTAATGGAACATTGCCTACTGCAAAAATTTGGATGAAGTTGCATTAAAAGCAGACAGCTTTCCAGTTTACCCAGGAGCTTGAATTTTGAATTTTGGTAGACAGGGAGAGCTAGCTTAAATTGGTCTTGTATGGGATTTTAAAGTATAACTGAATAGTATAAATCTGAATTTAGTTTTAAGATTGCCAAAGTGAGGAATTGTGACTTGATCATTTTGCTTGTAAGGTTGGTGAAAAATATCTCAAGGAATTAATAGTGATATTTAAAATGGAGAAAAAAATGAATTGAGGAAACATCTAGAAATAGGCAGAAAGGAAGCCTGCGAACTTGAATAGTAAACATAAAGATTTCTGTACCTAATAAGTAAACGAAAAAATCTTTGTAGAGTCTCCTTGATAAGTTTTATTCTGTTTAGAAAACAAATTCGAACTTTCAAAAAGTATGCTTGAAAGATTAGTTCTAAACACTATTCTACCACAATGTAAAAGTAGCCTGTAACTTGTGATACTTAATAAAGAATATATGGTGCTGTTTTTAACTGATGCATATATATATTTAAAGATTATTAAGTTTGTAACTTTTGAATATATTTTTTCTATTGTTATTATTGCTAAAATTAGGAACACATGCAATTTATAATGTATTATTCAACCAAAATATGTCAGATTTTCATATCTGAGTGTAACGTTACATCTCGCAACATAGATACCGTATGGAGTTGGGGAGCAAGAGGGAAATATTTGACATGTGTGAAATGAACTTGGATTCCACTTAACTAGAATTCAGTGAATTATATCACAGTTCGATTAAAAGTAACCAGAAATTGCTGAATTATATTATAGTTAAATTATTTAAAAACTTTATTCCTTGTCATGGCCACTCGAGTTCTAGGGTAATCCAAAAGAGAATTATTTTGTATTCCATTGTAATAGAAGGTTATGATAAAATGAACCTATCCAGAGTTCTGAAGCCAGGACATCTCAGAGCCCGATGCCCAAGGTGTATTATCTGGGTATTGCTATTGGTTATTCAGGGACCAGGGGCTCCTTAATTAGCAGGTGATGAATCCTGCCAGATCTCCACAGTGACAGGGCAGCACTGAGTTCAATGTGAAGTTCCGCAGTCACTGCTCCTCTCCTCTCCCAAGCACACAGATTTCTCATGCCAGATGGCCACTGCCCAGGGCTTGGGAGAGCTGATACAGGCATTCCCTTAGCCTTCTGGCTGGGGTCACAGTAGGTTGTGTGCCCCTCTAGTCCACTGGCTCTGAGCCCAGCTCAGCACTGGAACTTCCCTAGGAATTGCAGTCCTTTTGGCCTAGACTGCCCCTCAAGTTCACTTAGGGTCCCAGAGCACTCCAGCCTGTGGTGGCAAGGCTTGCTGAAACTCAAGTTCTGACCTTTGAGATGAGCGATTCACCTCTGCGCATGGGCCAGTCCAGGTGCGCTCTCTGCAGGCAGATGTCAGCTGACTACAACCTGGTTCTCTTTTACACCATGACAGCACAGCACTAAGTTCAATGCAAAGCCTCACAGTCTCTGTGCTCTCCGTCTCCCAAGAACACAGATGCTATCTGGCTGGTGGATGGGGGAGGAGTGGCATCAGCAGTTCAAGACTGTTCTTCCTACCCTCTTTGATGTATCTTTCAGCCATATGAAATTAAAAGTAGGTACTGTGATTGCTCACCTGAGTTGTGGTTCCTGTGATGGTGCTTTTTGTATATAGTTGTTAAAATTTGGTGTTTCTGTTGAGGGGAAGAATTACATAAGCTTCTATTTGGCCGTCTTGCTCTGCCCTCCACTCTATGTCTTTTAATTGGATAATTGAGTTCATTAACATTCAATTTTATTATTGATCAGTAAGGACTTACTATTCAAAACATGAAAAAACGTATATACGTTATCTCTCCACATTTAGACTTTATGTTGTCTCAGTTACACATCTTTTTATTGCCCGTCTCCTAACAGGTTCCTGTAGGTAGTACTGTTTTTGATAGGTTTGTCTTTTTGGCTTCATACTAGAGTTATGAGTGAATTGCACAGCACCGTTAACAGTATTAGACTATTCTGGGTTTGTTCATATACTTAATTTTACCAGTGGGTTTCATACCTTCAAATGTTTTCTTTTTGACCATTAGTATTTTTTTCTTTCCAATGGAAAAACTCCCTTTAGCATTTCTTGTAAGATGGTTCTGGTGTTGGTGAATTCTCTCAACTTTTGTTTGTCAGGGAAAGACTTTATTTCCCTTTCATATTTGAAGGATAGTTTTGCTGTATATAGTATTTTTGTATGACAATTTTTTTCTTCTTTCAGAACTTTGAAACTGTCATCCTGCTCCCTCCTGGGCTGTATGGTTTTCCCTGAGA
>NW_012104299.1:999713-1050554 GCF_000951045.1 Mandrillus leucophaeus
GGAACTGCCTCATTCTCATATTTGAGTTGTGTGATATTGCTGGTGATAATCTCTGTGCTGTATGTTTGTTTTTTGGTTTTCTGTGTGGGAGAGTGAAGCCAGCTTCTATGCCACCATTTTGAAACCAGAAATCTGAATCACATGTAATTCTCTTTTTTTCTGTTTATGCTAGGATACAGTAAGACATCAACATTTTAAATTTTCCCTTAAAAATTGTAAGTTTAGTGAGTTTATTTCTAATATTGTTTTTCTTTCTTAGCATTTTTTTCCATTTTCACTTTTGTAGCTCTTTTATCATTCTTTCATATTTCTAGTTTCCTTCTCATATTTTCATATGTTGTTTTTGTCCTCTGAGTATATGGGATGTTTTACAACATCACTGATTTGCGTTTTTGCTCTTTGCCACTTCCATTATGAATTTTTACAGTGCTCTGCATTTTTGCTTCTTCTCTATTTTTTATCTTAATCATACCCCCTTTTAAATATTATTCTCTTTTTGTCGTAGCTAATTCTTAAGATTTTACCTTCTATTTCATACAGATGGTCTTCTTTCAGATTCCTCATACTTTTTTGATATTTTCTTCTGGATATTATATGAGATTATTTTGATGGTAGATTTTTATTCTGTGTTTATAGAATGTTGTTCTTTTCTGGTTCTACAATAGCTTTTAGTCTCCAATTGGTATTTTTTTCCTCATTACTCAATAATGAATAAGGGAGATTTTGTCCAGTCTTGGTGTTTTATGTATTTAACAAACACTTATTGAGCTCTCATTGTTTGTACACTTTTCTAGGGACTTTCTGACATTAGTCTACTGTGTATTTTGGGTATGGATTGTCTTGTGTCTTCTCCATGTCAACTTATATAATAGTCATATTCTCTTGAAGATTTTCAGCTGGATAAAAACATTGCTCAGCTGCCAATGAAGTTCCAAGTTTCTAGGATTATTTTACCTACAGAAACTCTGCTTTACTGGTGATATATCTTTTTATAAGTCTTTGATTTTTTGAATGAAAGAATGAATTTTATAGTTCTCAGTATGTTTTGAACTCAGATTTTTTTCCTCTTTTTGTGTCCATGTGTACTCCTTTAGCTGTGGAGATAATCGTTCCCTGCATATAGTACACCAACATCATTTGTACTTTACTTTAGTCCGATGTGTTTTGGGAGTTGCTGGCTCTGAATGGTTGTGTACAAAACACTAGTAGATATTAGAAAAACGTACCCCCATGGAAGGAAAAAGCATTATCATAGAAGAATCACACATAGTAAATATTTTGATTTTTTTCAACACAGAATCTTTGACTTGAGGGAGGTAGAATTTGTCTTCCTATGTAATTTTTCTTAGGTTCTGTTTCCTGAAGCTAATTTACATTTGCTTTCAGGTAGATCTGTATAGATATATTTTTAATTAGTCTATTTCCATGTACTTTGCAGTTGTTGGAGATTCTGCCCACGTTCTTTGACTGTGTTTTCTGTTTATCTGAGTTATTGCTGTTATTGCGATGTTTTATTTTTTCCCCCTTTCTCTTTCTAGATATTTTAGTGAGCACTTGGGGGAGACTATTGGAGAGATGTTAGCCAGATATCATTTTATCTATGAAACCTAGAGCTATTCTTACTCTGATTTTTTGATAGGATTCTTTTTGAAATGTGATCTGTTACTTCAGTTCTCTTTACAGTTGCATAATGAACAAGTTTAGGATAAGTCAGCGTCATCACTTTTGGAATAAATTATTGTGATTTTCTATAGATTCAATTATAGATTGCTTTGTAGGCCTAAAATTTAAATGCACACTGACCTTTCCATTACTTTGAAGCTTGGTTTCTTAAAAAAAATAAAAACAAAAAGCCCTTGATCTCAGCTTGCTTTGTGGTCTTATGCCTCATCTTCAAGAGGATAGAGTGAGGCATGTGGAGCTGCATGACCTCCTGAGCAGTGGAACATGGTTAGCTTTCTACAAAATTAATAAGTGAATCAAAGGCTGACTTATGATCTCCCAAATGGTTTTTCTTTTACTCCAGAAAAATCATCATTTTCCCTGTTGTCACAAAGCATTCTTTGATTTTTCACACCATTGAATATATGCTTTATTAATATAGTAGACCATAGACAACTACTTCTGAAGCTTTGATCCCTTAAAAAATTATTCCCACCACTATTTGTTCATGGAGTGTATAGTAAAGCCTTAGCCATCACTTTTTAACTGACAGGTGGTCCTCCTCTACCTCTCCTGTCATCCAAAAGTGGCACTATTTCTATTCTTGTGACTCCAGGTCAAAATGTTTGTTTCTGGTTTCATTAATGTTCTTCTTTTAACTCTTGCCTTCTAGTATTTTGTTAGTTTATAGAGTGTTGTCTTTGTACCAATCCTTCCACCAGTTCTTTGCTTCCTCTTACAATTATTGCATCTTCCTCCATTTTGAAATGTAATTCAGGGCCCTCTTGGTATCTCTCAACTACATTGGTCCTTTCGACATTTAGATATGAGTAAGTATCCATCTTAAAACTTTTTTCTTAATCTCACTCCAACCCCTTTAACTGTGGCTGCTCTCTCCTTCTTTATTTTTACAGTCAGATTTCTTTAAGGAGTTATTTTACTCATCGCCTCTGATTTCTCATCATCTACCTTCAAGCCAGTGCAGTTTGGGCTCTTCCCTAATGTTACCAAAACTTCTCCTCCCAGGGATACCAGTGACCTCCAATCTAGATTTCATTCAATCTTTCTTCCTTAGGACATTTTCTTCTTCATTTTCTGTGGCACACATTCTTTTGATTTTCCTCATCCCACTTGGTCTTCTTTGCATGTTCGTCCTACTCTTGTCTTACTCTGGATTCTTTCATGAGACAATCCAATTAGAAACTATAGCTTCAGTAACTATCATTCTGTGCTATCATTACAGCAATGATATACAAATGTGTATCTTGGCCTTGGGGCTATTTGCTTACTTTTCTTTATGGCACTTATTACTATATGACACTTTAATATTTTTATGTATGTTCCAATTTAAAATTCGACTTTAAAATTTGTGTTATGCAGAGTTCCAGGATTGTCACATAAGCCATTCGTTTCTTTCATAATATTCTTCTGTAGCTTACTCTTATCTTTGCTTCTTTTGTGCTTTTTTTCTTGTCTGTTTTGTTGGTCTTCTGTTCAGGTTGAGGCTTTCCAGCAGATGTTATAAATTCCTGGGCTGCAGGTTGAGTCATCTGCATATATATTTAGTTTGGCCTGCGCAATGTTTTGAAAATTTTCAATTAGTTGCCAGCATTATAGAATCAGAAGATTTCACATAAATTTTAGGTTTCCAGTTTCTTTTGAACTATGTGAGATCTGGCAACACTGACCCCTGCCTTGTCAAGGCAACAAGTGGAACTGATTGGTTATAATAGAAGTCACAACTGCCTTTAAAGTCTCACTGTCATAGAGACGACATTTTATGTTCTCTGTGCAATGAAATTAGAAATCAATAATAAGCAGCCAGTTTAAAAAAAACACTGGATTTAAGTTTGGAAACTTAAAATTGTATTTTTAAATAAGTTAGGGTTAAAAAGAAAATCACAATAAAATTGTCAAATATTTAAAATTGAAAGATAATGACAGCATTACTCATCAAATGTTGTAGAGTATCTTTAAATTGGTATCCAGACTGAAATAAGCTAAGCCTTAACCTCAAAATGCTAGATAAAAAGCAACAAAGTAAATGTGAAAAATATAGTAAAACTAAAAGCAGAGATCAGTGAAATCAGAAACACAATGTAGAGAAATACCAAAACCAATTTAATGAAATAAGTGAACAAATTAAACAGGTCTCTGTTAGACTGGTCAGGAAAAGCAGAGAAAAGACTGTATTAGTCGCCATTTTCTCTGATTCCCTTATATCATTTTGCATTGATATAAAAGGAATACCTGAGGCTGGGTGATTTATAAAGAAAAGAGGTTTATTTGGCTCACAGTTCTGCAGACTGTACAAGAAGCTTGGTGCTGGCATCTGCTCCTTGTCAGGACCTCAGGAAGCTTTTACTCGTGGTTAGAAGGTGAAGGGAGAGTAGGTGTGTCACAAAGCAAGAGAGAGAGCAAGAGAGAGAGAGAGGAAGGGTTGTCACGCTCTTTTAAACAACTATCTCTGGCATGAACCGATAGAGTGAGAACTCTCTCATCACCCAGGGAATGGCACCAAGACACTGATGAGGGATTCACTCCCATGAGCCAACACCTCCCGCTAGGCTCTACCTCCAACATGTGGGGGTCACATTTCAACATGTTATTTGGAGGGGACAAATATCCCAACTATATCAAAGACTAAAAGGCAAAAATTAAACAACATTAAAGGAATCTAATTACATGATGGGCTTGCGGTCTTTGGTTCACTCTCCTCATTTTTGTTAGCTGGCCCCTGTAGGCATTTGAATTTGGACTCCTGTTCCACAGTTACAGCTACATTTATTTATTTTTAAATTGAAGTAAAATTTGCATAACATGAAATGACATTTTAGAGTGAACAATTCAGTGACATTTAGTACATTCATGGTGTTGTGCAACTACTACCTCTGTTTAGTTCCAGATCACTTTCATCGTCAAAAATAACATCCTATACTTATTAGGCAGTGGATTCCCATTCCCCACCTTTTCTCAAATCCTCCTAACCACCATTCTGCTTTCTGTCTCTAGGGATTTATCTTTCCTGGATATGTCATAGAAATGGAATCATACAATATATGACCTTTTGTGTCTGGAGCTACTTTCACTTAGTGTAATGTATTCTAGGTTCATCTACAGTGCAGCAAATATCACTTCATTCCTTTTGATGACTGAATTATATTCCATTGTGTGCATATACCATAACTGGTTTATCTGTCCAACTGTTGATGGCTGTCTGGGTTGTTGCTACCTTTTGGCTATTGTGAATAGTGCTGCTATGAATATTTATGTATAATTAGTAGCTTGAGTACCTGTTTTCAATTATTTGTGTATATACCCAGGAATGGAATTGCTGGGACAGCTTACTGTTTGTATACTTGGCTTTCATTACTGGTCTCCAAAATAATACTCTAGCCGTTGGCACACACATTTCCCTTTTACCCTAGTTGGAACTGCAGCTATAGCCCACAAAAGGAGACGAGCCATTGAAAATTATTTAAAGGGTTTCCAGGCACTTGATAAAAATATGTTTTTCTAGTGGGCTAGTCTGTTCAAGAATTCAAACCATAAGCTGAAAGGTTGTCTGATAATCATAGAATTATAACTAAGAGAATTGGGTGTTCTTAAATGGTGTTTCTATCTAATTAGGATAAGCAGTTAAGTTGGGCAAGTTACCCTTCTCTACTTCGGGGATATTTTGCCTGTATGTCTTGTGCCAGGCATCATAAAGCACATTTTTCTCTGCTAATCAGTGCCAAAAGCACTCTGACAAAATTTTACCTTCCGTATCCATCCATGTATAATTATCATAAAAAATAGCATATAATTGGATTGTTTATAACACAAAGGATAAATGCTTGAGGTGATGGATACCTCATTTCCTCTGATGTGATTATTACACATATTAGGCCTGTACTAAAATATTCCATATACTCCATAAATATAGATACCTATTATGTACCCATACAAATTAAAAAGAAAAATATTTTAAAATATATAGTAAATAAAAATATCATTATCTTATACTCAGAAAGTTACAATAAATTGTTAGGTTGTTATACTTTCTTGCCATTTTTACTGTGTCAATATTGCCATCTTTTCCTGTAGCATCCTGTTTATGTATTTATTTTAAAGTTTTTTGTATATTTGCAAATACAAAAAATAATGCCAATCACAATGATAAATGAAGTTTTACAACCAAAACATGATTGAAGGCCAAGGTGGATGGATCACTTGAGGTCAGGAGTTCGAGACCAGCCTGGCTAATGTGGTGAAAGCCCATCTCTACTAAAAATACACAAATTAGCTCGGCATGGTGGCGTGTGCCTGTAATCCCAGCTACTTGGGAGGCTGAGGCAGGAGAATCACTTGAATCGGGTGGTGGAGGCTGCAATGAGCTGAGACTGTGCCACTGTATTTCAGTCTGGGCAACGGAACAAGACTCCATTTCAAAAACAAAACCAAACCAAAAAACCAAAAAACAAAAACCACGACTGAGAAAAGATTAGCCATACTGAAACAATACTTCTTTAACCTCAATTAGGTTCACATTGGACTTAAGCCTATGTGTTAAATCTTAAAGGAAGAAAGCAAAGTTAAATAATGCTCTGAAATACAGGAAAAACATCTTCCATTTTGGTGACTTCTCATAGATATGTTGGCTATTAGCTATTGGATATGCTGGTTTCTTCATAGAGACTCAGAAAATAAGTTTCATAAGTAATAAATTTCCAAAAGTTAACTGTTAATCTGGTACTAATTTTAATAGTAGATCTATTCCTAACGGTGTTCCCAAGTTATATCCTGAACACAGTGGCTTGTATACCCAAAAGATTTATTCTTCCGTATAGTAAAATTACCCAGGAAGTTAGAAGATCATGAAGTAATATGTAGAGATGGAGAGTGCAAGGGTGTATGTGAAGAAACCTAAGAAGATGACTGCGTGTGGTGGCTCACACCTGTAATTCCAGCACTTTGGGAGGCTGAGACAGGTGGATCACCTGAGGTCGGGAGTTCGAGACTAGCCTGGCCAACATGGAGAAACCCCTCTCTGTGTTCTACTAAACACATTTCTTTAGTAGAAACATCACTACTGAAAACATAAAAATTATCTGGGCGTGGCGGCTGGCACCTGTAATCCCAGCTACTTGGGAGGCTGAAGCAGGAAAATCACTTGAACCTGGGAGGCGGAGGTTGCAATGAGTGGAGATTGCACCACTGCACTCCAGTCTGGGTGACAGAGTGAGACTCTGTCTCAAAAAAAAGAAAAAAAAAAAAAAAGGCTGAGAAGATGAGCCAGCTGGAACAGAAAGCGCAGGGCCTGGTGGTGCATGTTGAGGGAGACCTTAAATTCCCCCAAATGGTGAATGGTTGAAGAATTGGTAACAGAGTATATGATCAAAGTGACATTGGAGAAAGGCTTACTTTCCTGACTATTTCCTGCCAATAAGCTGTTTTGAAGGAAGGGACAGAAAATAAACTGGTGAAGGAGAGAGAATTTTCCAACCAGAAGGAATAACATGTTCCAAGGGCATGAGTCTGATGACATATTAATGTCCAAGCATGAGGTTAGAAGTACAGCAAACAGACCTGATTTTCTGGAAGAAAGATTTTGTCAGATTATAATAAACAATAGATAAATAAATGTCAAACATTTCTATCCTTCAAAAACTTGTGTTTATTTCCTCACTGAATTTCCTTTATTCCTTCCTAAATCATAGTCCCTGAAGTTTGATGTCATGAATTTTAACAATGGTCTTTTAAAACTGGTTACTGTTAAAGCCTGAATCCTCAAGTTTTTTATTACCTGATATAAAATTTATTCATTTTAGCTGTAGAATACCCAAATGTCAAGGGACTTTGAAGACACAGTAATTTGAACCATATATCTCTATTCTTAGTGAAAAATGAAAACACCCCGGCGGAGTTTTATGTGGAGTAAACTAGGTCTGGAAATGGTCTGTATCGAGAGACCTAATGGCCTTTTGATGTCTGATTCTTTGATTTGGCTTTTTCTTTTTTAAAGGGGTGTTATGTGATTATAATTAGAAACATTTTAAGTTCTTTACTTGGGAAGTTAATTGTTCCTTAGCTTGCTCTATTATGACAAAATCATGTAGTATAGAATGGTGGTAGTGTTTGAAACTATTACTGAGGAGATTCACCGTGTTTACCAGAGAAAGTTCCAATTCATCATGCAAGGCTTATCTTATCCATACCGGGTACTCATTCATTTTGCAGGTTGTGGCTGTGATGTGAATATGTGTTTATTATATATTAAAGATGTTTCATTTTAATAATTTTCTAAATGTACTGGGAATATAATAGTTTGCTTTTCTTGCAACTGGAATCATTATGTTTTAAGTTGAAAATGGTAGCTAAATTACTAGAAGGCATTAACAAGAATTTACATTCTTTTCTGGTAGGCAGATTTAAGGTATTCAGTTTTGTATGGATATAAGCATTTGTATGATACTGAGAAAAGTTATCCCTACCATTTAGAAAGTGCCTAAGGCCAGGCACAGTGGCCTCACACCTGTAATCTCAGAGCTTTGGGAAGCTGAGATGGGAGGATTGCTTGAGGCCAGGAGTTCAAGACAAGCCTGGGCAACATAGTGAGACTCTATCTATCTTTACCAAGACTTTTTTTTTTTTTATAAAAATAGACCCGCATACAGGTGTGGACCTGTAGTCCCAGCTCCTTGGGAGGCTGAGGTAGGAGGATTGCAGGAGCCTAGCAGTTCGAGGTTATAGTAAACTGATTGCCACTGCACTCCACCCTGGGTGACAGAGTGAGACCTTGTCTCAAAAAGCAAAAAATAAATAAATAAAATTAAAAATAAACAAAATGCCTAAAACCTCTGAATATAATTTTGTTCTTAAAAATAACTCTCTTAAGTATCAAGGGTTGGGGTGGGAAGCAGCTGTTCTCTTTTCTCCTCTCTGCTTGAGCATCTGCAACCATTTTAGATCCAGAGCAGGCAAGGTTTCCAGTTTATTGTAAACATTCCTTAGCTCCAGTGAACATGCTGGCTTAACCCTCCAAGAAGCACAATGTAAAGCTCGAAGAGAAGAGAGCGATGTGTGGTGACCTTGCTTCCAGTTGAGAGAGAAATTTCCATTCTATGAAGTATTTCTTTGTAGACATGTCTTTGTAGAACTCAGCACTTCTCACAAAAACACACTGCTTTAAATGAGTGTCAGTAGAATATGCTGGTCAAGAGGCCTCTCCTGACAGAGACATTTGTGACACAATTTCACACCATAGGTTTAATTTGGAACATATTTTTACATTTCTTGGATGCTTTCCTTAGGAATTAATTGAGTTTGCAAAACCCATTTTTTAGCAGTTTATATATTTAGCTTCTTGAGTTTTACTACAGTCAACATTTGGATTAGCAATGAAATGTGAAATAAATGTAACCCTTATGGGGAGTAAAATATGCTAATAAAGGATAATAGTACTTCACTGAGTGTTTTCAAGTCAACAAAATGGTTTTAATATGTATTCTCTTAATTTATCCTCGAAAGAATCCTATGTGGTTGTTTGTTATTACCTGCATTTTGAAAGGAAGAAACCGAGGTTCATGGAGATTTCACTGATTGTTCAAGCAGTTTCACCAATACTGCAGAGCTGACACGTGACTGAGCTGGGCCTTGCCCTGGGGCACGCGGAGTCCTGCTTCATTGCTCTTTTCCTGATAGAATGCCAGTGTTTACCTTTGTGTCACCAAAGTCATTTTCCTTTTGTGCTTTTTAAATGATTGGATCCAAATCATTCGAAGATGGCAACATTTACTAGATACGTCATTACTTATTCTTTCTTGTTTCTTTTAGAGCTAGGATCTTGCTCTGTCACCCAGGCTGGAGTGCAGTGGCATGATCATAGCCCACTGCAGTCTCAACCTCTGGGCTCAAGTGATCCTCCTGCCTCAGCCTCCCAGGTAGCTGAGACTACAGGTGTGTACCACCATGCCTGGCTAATTTTTTTATTTTTTATTTTATTTTTCATTAAAATTTTTTTTTATTGAGACAAAGTCTCACTCTTGTCCCCTAGGCGGGAGTGTGGTGGCACTATCTCAGCTCACTGCAACCTCTACCTCCCCGGTTCAAGCGATTCTCCTGCCTCAGCCCCCTGAGTAGCTGGGATTATAGGCGCCTGCCACCACGCCTGGCTAGTTTTGGTATTTTTAGTAGAGACGGGGTTTTACCATATTGGCCAGGCTGGTCTTGAACTCCTGACCTCAGGTGATCTTCCCGCCTCAGCCTCCCAAAGTGCTGGGATTATAGGCGTGAGCCACCATGCCCGGCTTTTTATTTTTATTTTTAGAGACAGAGTCTCACTTTGTTGCCCAGGCTGGTCTCAAACTCCTGGCTTGAAGGGATCCTCCCATCTCAGCTTCCCGAAGTGTCTGGGATTATAGGTGCGAGCCACTGCACTCAGCCACTTATTCCTCACTTAACCCCACATTGGGGAATCCGCCCTGCCCACAGCTCTGACAGCTGCCCACCATATTCTCTGCTATAGGACCATCTTCCCTTCTCTGCTACGTTCATTGGGTCTAGAGTGGACACCTGATCCAAAGGCAGCCAAATCATTTTGTTCTGAGGTACAAAGAGCTTAAGTCACACAGCTGGTGGAGGTGCCAGGATTTGAAATTGTGTGTGTTTGACTTTAAATCCTCTATTCTTAACCACTGTGCTATACTGCATTGCTCTTCTTCCCTGAAGCTTGGGAATTTGGAATTGGAAAACCGAGAGACTGACTCAATGCAGAAGCTGAAAACCTGGAACGTTACTATGAGGAAGGTTGACTAGGCAGCCACTATGGGCCATATGCGAGCTAAAGTGTTGAGTAGTTGTGTTGCTGCCAAGAGGAAAGCAGGGCAGATGCACAGGGAGAAGCACAGATGCTGTAAGAAACGCAGCCATGCATAGCAGAGCCTGGTTTATTCCAGTTCCTTCTCAAGAGACACCTTCACTGAGAGCTCATGTCTTTATAATATACAGCTGTTTTTATTTGGTTACCATGAGTTAAAAGGCGTTTTAACCATTTGTTTAAAATGTGGCCGGGCCCGGTGGCTCACGCCTGTAATCACAACACTTTAGGAGGCCTAGGTGGGCAGATCACCTGAGGTCAGGAGTTTGAGACAGCCTGGCCAACATGGTGAAACCTTGTTTCTACTAAAAATACAAAAATTAGCTGGGCATGGGGGCACATGCCTGTAATCCCAGCTACTCGGGAGGCTGAGGCATGAAAATCGCTTGAACCTGGGAGTCGGAGGTTGCAGTGAGCTGAGATTGCACCGCTGCACTCCAGCCTGGGCAACAGAGCGAGACTCTGTCTCAAAAAAAAAAAAAGTTATAAGTTTACTTTAAAACATAGATTAAATATGGCCTATATAATGTTATTACAATATGTATTTTTTAGAAAAAGACCTTTTTAAGAACAAAGAACAAAGGTGAACTGTAATATCTCACCCCTGTCAAAATTATCACAAATTCTTACTAACGAAGTCTGAATCAGCATGTGGATGGCATACTTCTACAGATTCCTTAGAAATTTTAAGAAAGATTATTCATGCAAATAAAATTGATGACATTGCTGCTTTATTAGGAACAACACATTTCAGGTTTTTTCTGTAGTTATAAACTCTAAACAACTGTAAACTAGTTATTGTAAATTTGTATAGAACCTAAAACAAAAGGTAACGTTTTTGATTTGGGAGACAGTCAAGGCCAATAAATAACATGCTCTTCCCCTCTCAAATTTAGAACACATTCAGAAAAATAGAAGAATCCTATAGATGAAGTTGTGGTTTGGGTGTGTGGCCAGGTGAAGGTTGGGAGTCCTTTCTCAGTAGATTAAATGTGCTCATCAGGGACAGCTAGAGCCGCCCCCTGCAGCCTGTAAAGGCAGGGGAGGAGGACATTCTGACAATAGGCCCTCCCTGGAGAGAGAGGCAGGGGGCTGAACACTGTTCACACTTGCTTATCCGAGTCCGTGGTGTTAGTGTATGCCAAGAAAGGGCAGCAGTTCTCTTCTCGTTGAAAGCGCTGAAGAGCTTACTTTATAGGTCAAATTAGGGAAGGTGGGAGGATTGTGTGCCACATCCAGCACTTGTGTACGCATTTAACAAATGGTAACTTCTTGGAATATTCATTTCAGATTCTTTTTGTTTAAAGAAAAAAGTATGGTAGCTATGGGTTTCTTCTCTCTCCTTCCCTGGAGATAATCACCTTTCTTTTCCACATTTTATGCTTTTACCATGTCATTTCAAGGCTATGTTTAGTCCCAAATTAGGACTCCTCCTGAGTGTACCTTAAGTAAAACAGAATATTCCAAAAAAGGCTTTCAGTTGCTTTTCCTATTCTATCTTATGCATTTAAGGTTTTAAATTGTTTTAAGAAATGCTTAAGTTGTATCACACACATTTTTATATGTAGTGTGTTTTTTGTGGTTCAGTTCCAGTATAGTTCATGATTTTCAGTATAATTTACTTGACACTGAGAAATTATCTAAAAGTGTGTTTTTTTGCTTTCTGAAGAAGTTGCTTTTAGCCCCTTTCAGCAGGTGGAATTACGAAACAAATGAATATATAGACACATACATATACATCCCTGTGTGTGTATATATTTGTGTGTGTGTTTATGTATTTACCTATGTGTATTTTGATATCATACACATATCCTATACTTATACATCTATATTTCTGTATGTTACTAAATATATAAAAAGCATGAACTCACACTAATTCCATTTCCAGTCAAATTCAGCAGGGTTTATTTTATTTCTTCTTATTTGTTTTATTACCGTCTGACTGTGAGAAACCTGACTTCCATTGTATATTTACTTATTTACTCAAACCTAGAATCCAGGAATTGGGTTTTCAATTGATAGACCATGCCTTTGTGAAGAAAGAAACCTGTAACTAGAGTCTAAGAGCACATGATCCAAAGACTGTATTCCAAGGTTAATTTGGTTATTTATTCCCCCTTCAGTGTGATTATTAATCATTTGAAATTTGTTTCTGTTTGTATTTCATTTCAGGATTTCCCTCTCCTGTCCTTGTTTATTTCTTTTCTTTTTCTTTTTTTAGTAAATAAAACATTAATATAATTCCAAACACTATACATGGACTCTTAGGTATATTCAGAGAGGTGTCGCCCTACCTCGATTCCTTCTCTGTTGTCTTTCCCATTCCAAGTCACTTCTGTGGATATATGATCTTATTAGTCGCTAGTTGATCATTTCTGTGTTTGTTCCTGCACAAATAAGCAGATACATGTGTATCTCATTGTTTTCTCTTCCTCCTTACACGAAAGGCATGGACACTTTTGTACACACTGCTTTTTTCGTTTATTATAACCTGGCAGTCACTCGTTCTTTTTACATCAGTGTAGTATACCAGTGTGTTTATGCAACCACTGTTCTATATGTGGGTATACAGGTTGTTCCCAATGTTTGCAATTGCATGTGATGCAGTCATGAATAACCTAATGGATATGAATTTTTGTATTGTTTGGGATATAGATTCGGGGTAACTTTTTAGGATTGGGAATACTGGGTCAAAACTACGTGTATGTAGTATTGTTACATAGTGGCAAATTTTCCTCCATAAAGGTTACACTGACTTAAATTTCTCCTGGCTGCAAATAAGGATGCCTTTTGGACTGCACATAGTCACTCACGCCTGAAATCCCAGCACTTTGGGAGGCCAAGGCGGGCAGATTGCTTGAGCTCAGGAGTTTGAGAGCAGCTTGGACAACATGGCAAAACCCTGTCTCTACAAAAAACGCAAAAAAAGTAGCTGGCGTGGTGGCACGTGCCTGTAGTCCCAGCCAGTTGAGGGGTTGAGGTGCGAGGATTGCTTGAACTGGGGAGGCTGAGGCTGCAGTGAGTTGTGAGGCTGCAGTGAGTTGTGATCTCGCCACTGCACTCCAGCTTGGGTGACAAAGTGAGACCCTGTCTTAAAAAAAAAAAAAAAGCAAAAGCGAATACCTTTTAGACTCCCAAGTAGAATGTTGTTACAATTTAAAAATTTTTGTAAATCTGGTTGGTAAGAAATAATGACACGGTTTTAATTTGCAGTACTCTTGTGAGATTAAACATTTTATTACATTTAAGGGCCATTTTATCAGCCTTATTTAGTTAGAATTGTCATACAATAAATTTCACATAAAGTATACAGTTTTCATATATTTTGAACTATGTACATACTCATGAAACTACCAATACAAAAAAGATATATGTGTGAACATATGTATCACTCCAAACGTTCTCTCCTCCCATGCCATCCTTCTGGTCTCCCCCTTTCCACCTCCCCATATCCAGGCAACCACTGATTTCCTGTCCTTGTATTTTAATTTCCAGAATTTTAGATAAATGGAAGCAGATAGTATGTATAGTTTTTCCAGTCCCTCCACATCTTTCCCAAAACTTCATATCATCAGTGTTTTAAATTTTCACCATGCTCACAAGTGTGTGGTAGTATCTTAATTGTGGTTTTCATTTGCATTTTCCTAGTGACTAATGATGTTAAAAAGGTTTTCATGTCCTTATTGGCCATATGCCTATCTACCTTGGAGAGTCTTCAAATCTTTAGTCGATTTTTAAATTGGGTTGACTTGTTTTCTTATAATTAAGTTTTGAGATTTCATTATATATTCTGGATACCAGTCTTTTATTAGATAGACATTTTTGCATATTTTCTCCCAGTCTGTGACTTGCCTGTTTATTCTTTTAGTGGTTGCTTTCAAAAAGCAGGTGTTTTTAATTTTGATGAAGTCTACTGTGTTTACAGCATCTGTTCTTTTATGGATTGTGCTGTTGGTGTCATATCTAGGAAATCTTTTTCTAACCCAAGGTCACAAACGTTTTCTTCTGCAAGTTTTATAGTTTTGGGTTTTACATTAGGACTTTGATCACTTTTCAGTAATTTTGTATATACTGGGAAGAAGTAAGGATTAAAATTTTTTCTCAGGCTGGGAGAGGTGGCTTTCGCCTGTAATCCCAGGACTTTCGGAGGCTAAGGCGGGCAGATCACCTGAGATCAGGAGTTTGAGACCAGCCTGGCCAACATGGTGAAACCCGTCTCTACTAAAAATACAAAAATTAGCTGGGCGTGGTGGCAGGTGCCTGTAATCCCAGCTACTCGCGAGGCTGAAGCATGAGAATCACTTGAAGCCAGGAGGTGGAGGTTGCAGTGAGCCGAGATCACACCACTGTGCTCCAGCCTGGGCAAGAGTGAGACTCCGTCTCAAAAAACAAAAACAAAACAAAAATTTTTTCTCTTATGATACTGGTTTCTTGTCCTTTTAACACATACAAAATCTGTAGTGACATAACTATTCTCATTTGTAATACTGATAATTTGTATTGTTTCTTTTTTTTCTGACCAGTCTAGCTAGAGGTTTATCAGTTTTATTGATCTTCTCAACCAGCTTTGGGGTTCACTGATTTTTGCCTAATGTTCTTCTGTTCCTATTTTATTGATCTCTGTTTTGACTTTTATGATTTCCTTTGTTCTACTTATTTTGTGTTTTACTGTTCTTTAAAGTGAAAGCTAATGCCATTGTTTTGAAACCTGTATATTATTTTCTAATACAAATGCTTAATTCTATAAAGTTTCCTTCAAGTACGGTGTTAGTAGCATCTCTCTAATTTTGATATTTGTTTTCAGTTTCATTAATCCAAAATGCTTTCTAATTTCTCATTTTGTTTTTTCTTTGGTCCATGGGCTGTGTAGAAAAATATTTAGTTTCCAAATATTTGGGTATTTCCCAAATATCTTTCTTTTATTGATTTTTAATTTCACTGTGATCAGAAAATATGCATTGCATGATATGAATCCTTTTAAATTTATGGAGACTTTTTTTATGTTCCAGAACAGTCTATCTTGATAATGTTCCATGTACTCTTGAAATGAACGTGTATTCTTCTTTGATTGAGTGGAATATTCTGTAAGTGTTCATTAGGCCTAGTTGGTTGATAGTGTTCTTCACATTCTATTTATCCTATCTCTTTATTCTTGTCTGTCTACTTGTACTATCAATTATTGATAGTGAGGGATATTGAAATCTCGAAATGTCATTGTGCATGTATTTATTCACCATTGCATTTCAACAAGTTTTTGCTTCTTTTGTTTTCAAAATTTGTTTCCTGTTGATATGACTCTTTAAGGACTGTCAATTTGCTTTCTTTAGTGTTGACAAAATTCTTTGCCCTGGAGTAGGCTTTGTCTGATACTAATATCATGACTCCAGGTTTCTTTTGATTAGTGTTGATATAGCAATATACCTGCAATATATGTATGCATGCATGTAGAATACATGTAATATACATGCATGTAACATGCATGTAATATGCCACAGGCATGGGATATACACAGATACATGTAATATGCATGTGACACACATGCAATAGACATATACATGCAACATACATTTATGTGACACACATGTAATTTGCAGGTACCTGATGTGTGTGAAACGCATGTCATATGCATGTATGATGCATGCATGTGATATACATGGATGTAGCATGCATGCAACATGCACACATTACATGCATCTAATACGTGCACTGCATGGGTGCAATATACATGCTATATGTGTGCAATGTACATGCATGCAATACACATGTGTTCCTGAAATACACATGCATGCAATATATTTGTAAGACGCATGTAAAACACATGTAACATGCATATGTTATATACATGTGCTATGTATGTGTGCAGTACACGTGATATGCATGCTATGCATGTATGTAATATGCATTGTGCATTGCGCAGTATATGCATGCAATATACATGTGCTATACATGTACATGACATGCACACACGCAATATCAATGTGCATGCACGTAACATGCATGTGTTGTACATGCAAAATGCACACACATAATATGCATGCATGTAATGCGGATGTCATATATGTGATATATGTATGTAATGTGCATGCAACGTGCATGTGCGCAATATGCATGAGTATACATGCATGTGATATACATTCATGCATGCAGTATACATGCAATGTGCATGCATGTAATACATATGCAGTATACATGCATGTCATACATATGTAACATACATGCATGTAATATGCATGTGGTATTCATTTAATACGCATGCATATAATATGGCAACATACACTGCACATGCATGTAATGTGATTCAGCATGCACACAATATACATGCAATATGCATGTAATGTGAATACATGTAATCATGCAATATGCATATAATGTGCATACATGTAATATGCATGCATTATACACGTGGCAGGAATGTAAAGTGCATGCAGTATGCATGCGGCATGTATGTAATATGCATGTATGTAATACATAAGCAATATTCATGTGACATGCATCCATGATACATGTACGTGGTATACATGTATGGAAATGTAATATGCATGCATGCATGTGATTTACATTTGTTATACGTGCAATATGCCACATGTGTGCTATATGCACACACCATGCATGCAATATACACATGTCTTACACATGTGTAATATACATTGTATGCATGCATGTATCAAACATGTACTAAACATGTAACATGCCCGTAGTGTGCAGCTGTTAACACCCACATGTGATAAAGATGCATGTCATTTGCATACATGTAATGTACGCGTGTGTAACATGTATGTAATGCACATGTGTGTAACATGCATGTAACATGCAATATGTATGCATGTAATATACGTGCGTGCATGCATGTGATATGCATCCATTTCAGATGCCTGCAAGATACAGGTAATACATAAAATGCTTGCAATTTGCATGTAATATGCAGGTAACTTTCATGTAACATACATGCTTTATACATGTATTTAATATGCACACATATAATATACATGTAGTATGCGTGCATGTAATATACATGCAATATGAGTGCATGTGGTGCACATGCATGTAATATGCATGCCTGTGATACATTTATGTGATACACATGCACTATGTGACATCCATTGTATATACATACATGTCATCTGCATACAATATGCATGTGATACACATGTAATATACATGTGTGCATGAATGCAGTACACATGCGATATACATGCCTATAATATGCATGATATATGCGTGCATGTCATACACATGTGGCATATATGCATGTAATACAAATGTAATATAGTTGTATGCAATACCCATCCAAAATACACAAGTGTAATATACATGCGATATGAATGTGCTATGCATGCATGTAATATACATGTGGCATTCAGGTTTGCAATACACCTGTGATATGCATGTGATATGTATGTAATATGTGTGTGATATGCATGTCATACATGCATTTAATATACCTGTGATAGTCATGCATGTAGCACATGTGATGTGCATGTGATATGAATGTAATATGCATGTGTTAAGCATGTATGTAATATACACGTATTGCACATGTAATGTGCATACATGCAATATATGTGATGTGCTTGTAATGTGCATGCTTGTAAAATGCATGTGTTACACATGTATGTAATATGCATCTATTTGATTTACATGTAATAAGCATTCGTGTAGTATGCATGCAATATATGCAGGAATATATATGTGTGATATTCCTGCATATATGTAGTATGCATGCAATAGACATGTAATATATGCATGCATTATGCATGCAATATTCATTTAGATAACATACATGCAATATACATGTATGTAATGCAAATACAATATACGTGTGTGGCGTGCATGTATTATACATGCATGTAATATGCATGTAATACATATGTGATGTGTGTGTATGTTATATACATGTATTATACATGTAATATGCTTGTAGGTGATATGTGTGTGATATGCATGTATGCAATGTATATGTAATGCATTAATCTTCTTAAACATTTTTAGTAATGATCTTACCAAAATGAGAAGTCCTTTATGATGTTTTCCTGGATCAGCCTGGCCAACATGGCAAAACCCCGTCTCTACTAAAAATACACAAAAATTAAGCAGGCATGGTACTGCATTCCTGTAATCCCAGCTACTTGGGAGGCTGAGACAAGAGAATCACTTGAACCCAGAAGGCAGAGGTTGCAGTTAGCTGAGATCGCACCACTGCACTCTGGCCTAGGCGACAGAGCAAGACATTGTCTCAAACACACACACACACACACACACACACGCACACATGCACACACACAAAAAGCTGATATAACGTCTTGATCGTTTTTGCATTTCTAATACTGAGCAGAGATCCTGGCATGTGATAAATGTTAAGTAAATGCTAATGAACATTTTAGCTTTCAAATACTCGAAGTTATTTAATATATAAATATTGTTATGTAATGATAAATTATGGCAAGTACTTAGTTATAAATTCAGCTAATTAATATGAAATGGTAACTTAATACAAAATGTATGTACAGATTTAAAGAAATAATGTTACGTGTAGTGAAACTACTTTGGACTTCCAGTCAGTTGGGTTGTTTTCATCGCTTGTTCTGGCACTTTTATGTGAACTTGACTATTCTAAGTTTCAGTGTTTTCTTCTAAAAGATGTAGTAACTTTTCTAATAGAAATTAGATGAAATAATGTGTGAACTGCCCTAACTGTAACAAACAGGGTAGACATTCAATAAATGTTCACTCTGCTTTATCGTTTGCAAAGATTTAAAAATTATGGCTACACTATAAATGTTATATTTTGTAGCAATGTAGTTCTCTAAAAGTAGTGGGACATATCTATTGCGACTTTTCATTTCATATCACTTAGAAATCATCTCTAATGAGCAGAAAAGCTTCTCTCACATGATAAATATTACATTTATATTTGATAAATAGGAGAAAATTTGCCTGCTTAAAATTTGATCTATTTGTGCATAGTGATGAATATAACTGAATATTTTCCAGTTACTTTGAAATATTGAACTGCCCTGGGACAAGGCATGGATAATGTTTTTGAAGGAAATAAATATTTCAGATTCACATTTCAGCCTTTTTTCTTTATTCCTTTGATCTGGCGTTGGTTTACTTATCATTCTGCTTGAGTGACTTCATACTGTCTTTCTTCCTCTCCTAGTAACAAGAAGTGGTCCTCACCTATTCCAGAATATTTAGGTTTTGTCATTTTACAAGAATAACATATATTTCCTTATTATTTACTGATATAACACTACATCTATAATGAAATATATTAATGGGTATGTATGTAAACTCTGCGTATATTATGTACAATTTATAAATGGAAGTTTTAATCCTTCGTTAAATATAGAGACATAAACGAAAATAGCATCATATGTGGGATTTATTTTGAATTTTAAAGAATTTAAAGATTTTAAAGGAATTTTTTTGACCATAAACCGTGACTGCTTTATCTTTAAGGATAATTTTCTCAATATTTTGTTAGTTTACCATAAAAGTATTACTTGCTTTTGTATTTGCTGAGCTAGAATTTGTTTTATTTATGGACCCATATTACACGCAGAAGTTAGTTTAGCATAAAATTATTATGTAAACTTTGAACTGTTTAAACCTTTCATTAATTTTACTTACATATCTTTATTTCCTACCTTACACATAAATTTGATCCTCTGAGAGCTGTTTCTTATATAGCCTCTTACTGCATTGTTACATTCTTTGTATTCTTTTAGCACTTAAAATTTGTCACAAGATTTAATGTGTATGATATTGCATAATTTTATTTTTCTCCTTGTATTTTCATCTTTTCCCTTAGTCAGATTATAGTTTCCACAAGATAGGAAGCATGTCTTACATTTCTTTTATGTTTTCTATAGTATTTGAATGAGCAGATCTTAGAATTTGCTGCCAGCACCCTTGTCTCTGCTCCCAGAACAAAACTAACTTACTGCGAATGAAGGCTACAAGGTTGAGGCCAGAACTAGTTCTTTTGAATTATGATTCCAATCCAGTTGGCGTCATAGATTTATGGACGTCCTAGCTGACATCCATATCTTCTTAAGAGGTTTTTGAATTGTTTAATAAGATTCCTCATTTCTATTTATAACTAACATGCTTCAACCAACAGACAGGCATGGTTTTTTAAGACTGGTGTTTGACCCTGGGAGCAAGCTCTCTGGGTAAGCCTACATTGTTGGCAATAAAAGGTCTTTGTCAGAACAGAGTTCTATAGAACTTCTTTATGCTGTTATCATACCTGTTTCAAGCTTTTCCCTTAGTAGTGAGAGAATAACTTCTGATTTTGTGTTTTGGATCATCATAGTTTCATTGAGCTTATAGGAATAATCCATTCCTTGCCTTTTCCATCTTCTAGAGGCTGCCCCTGTTCCTTGGCTTGTGGCTCTGCATGCATTGATTGTGTCGAATCTGTAGATCAATTTGGGAAATATTACCATATATTCAATATTAAGACCAGTACTAACTTTCATTTTACTAGGCATCTTTTTCTGACGAAGTATCAGATGTTTAGCTGTCTACAGGGTTTACCATTTTTAAACTAGAATTTAGCAGAGACTACTAGTTTTAAAAGTCAAGTGAAGAAGAGGCCAAAGCAGTTGATTCACTTATCATGCTTATGAAATGTATTATTTTAAATATTTTTGACTCATTCCATTTAATCAGTTTAAGGAACAACCCGCAGCCATGAACATAGGTGATATTGCTGCTTGGAAGTCTTGTTTTCCAGCCCAGCTGGAAAGGGCATGGGGACTCTTCTAGCTGTTTCTCAGACTTGTTTGAAGTTTCTTGTTTTGTGTTGTTTTTCTTGGAGTTTCCAGGGGAGATGCCAAGCTGGCAGCAAATGAAGTAGACTGTAATGTGAAGCCTTATACATACATGTTGGATCGCAGCCATCTTTATTAAACGTACTGGAACAGAAATGTGCAGAAGGAAGATTTTCAAATTAAGGTTCACCCGTCCATATATGTGTTAGCTTGTAAAGCTCAAAAATACTAAACTGTCATCCATTAGTTCCCTATATTTTATTGCCCTTTTTGGAATAATCATGTACTTCAGAACATCCTTTAATCTGAGCTGGCTTGTGGTTGTTTAAGAATGCAGCTTCTTTTTTTCTTTATCCTTTATACACTCAGATGAGGAAAATTTACTGCACTTTATAAATAAGTCAGAGCTAAAAAGCAAATTTTCTTTCCACCTTTTTATCTTCATGGAGGCCCAGCTTTAAGGCATTTGAGTGATGCATTTCTACTTGGCCCAACAACTAGTTCCACTGGGGAAAAAAAATCTTCAAAGTCCTTTTTTCCTCCTTGCAGGATGCACTATTGGGATCATAGTAAAAAGGAGCGCTGTTCCTGTGATAGGAGCAGACCTTTGTCTGTTTCAAAGCTTCAGCATTTTCACTTCTGCTTCATTACCTTGTAGAAATTAAAATGGATCCCTCCTTAAAATGATTATCACCTATTTATTTGAATTGACAGATTTAATTTATAGTAAGACAGAGGGGCCAGGTGCAGCAGCTTATGCCTGTAATCCCAGCTTTGTAGGAGGTCGAGGTGGGTGGATCGCTTGAGTCCAGGAGTTCGAGACCAGCCTGGGCAACTTGGCAAAACTCCATTTCTACAAAAAAGAAAAACATTAGCCAGGGGTGGTGGCTTGCACCTATATTCTCAGCTACTCAGAAGCTGAGGTGGGAGGATCACCTGAGTCCAGGAGTTCAAGGCTGCAGTGAGTCCTGATTATGCCACTGCATACTCCAGCCTGGGCAACAGAGCAATACCCTGTCTTAAAAAAAAAAAAAAAAGGGGGGGGCAGAAGGTTTCTAAATATTAGTGGAGCTCAGTGTATTCCTTATGGTTTTACTGGACAAGAACATTGAATTACATTGAATGAGGCCACCTTTGATATTTAGCGTTACTATTAGGTTAGTTCAGACAGTATGGTGGGTCTGGAAACTAGATTTTACATATTTCCCTGTGCTTACAATTGAGTGTACAACAATATTTGCTATTTGTAAATCAGGGTAGAAGTGATCAATTAAAAGCAATGTGCCTTATTGTGCAAGGTTTTCACATTTTAAAATGGCCTCTAATTACCTGATGGATAGCTGAAGTTTATGACTTTGATTTATGTGGTCATAAATTAGTTATAAAGTAAAGAAAAAGATTTGTCCTATTAAATTAAAAGTGTTTGACTAAATAGTTCATGCAAATTATTGCACAAATATTATAAAAAACTGACTTTCAACATAGATAGGACAAAGTTGCTATTTCAGCTATAGGTCATATTTTTAATAAAATTTGTTATCTTTCTTTTGGCTATTTAATGTTCCATAATTAAAAAGTAAATGATATATAAACTTTTAAAGTTTTCAAATCATGTTCAATGTACTTTCTTTTGTGTTTATATACAAACTGACCAAAGGTAATCCTTTGATAAATGTTAATCTTAATTATAAAAGAGTCTTCCCAAGTGCTTTTAGAAGGGCCTCAAAAAGTAAAGAGGAACATAAGATAAACTAGTCACTATAATCTCTGAAATGGTCATTGTACTGCCTAACTCCAGTGCCTTGGAAACAGTGCCACCATTCATCAACCACAGCACCCTTTCCCTCTGAGCTTGCTCTCAGAATCCTTTAAACAGAGCATTCCAGGCAGCCCCTTCCAGTCAGTTGGGACCACCCCACCAGAGAACATCTATTTGCAAAGCCAGGTCTAGACCATGGTACCCAATAACAATTTATATGACTTTATGTTGTTCCCATGTGTTGTTTTAGTATTCAAATATGTTTATATTCAAACAAATTATTCAACATTTGTTGCAGGGAAATCCTACATACAACTTAAAGCCTCCTGTTCTTGCACAGAATAATATAGGAAGAGTGAAAATGCACCAGAGCAATTTAAACTTCTCTATGGCCATCAGAGTGCTCAGTCTTTCATATAGTGGTGTCCCTGCAGTCAGCCTTCAGTATGATATCCAGTTATTAATCACCATTATCTTTGAACTAATATTCACATTAGGTGGCAAAAAAGCCTCACTAATGTTAGGACCTCAGAATTTAACAGCCAGTTAACATTAAGGCCATTTTCCTTTAACAACGTGTAAGAAACATGGTGAACAACAAGATATTCAGGTCCCAGTTCATTAAAGTGGACAAGTTGAAGAATAGCTTTTAAAAACTTCCAGAATCCTGTACCCCATTGCTGCAAAATGCAGTCCCTGAGAGCCACATGTGGCATGCATCATGACCTGGAATGGCTTAACTCTCATGCAGGGCATCACACACCTTGGGGCAGTATTAAATTCTGTAAGTCATAAAAATGGTGGCTACATCTGTAAAACAGACACATAAAGGAACAGGGATTTACTGGGAAACCTGTTTTGTTTATCATGGGATTGCAATGATTATTGTCACCTTCAGGTAGATGGATACATGGGATATGAAGAGATAGACACAAGGTGGTGTTTAAAATGACAAGTAAACATGCACGGCATGCTCTTTCAGCCTGTCAACAAACATTTGCCTATTTGCGGATCCCAAATACAGGGGTGGGGATGGCATATGGGTGCGAGGAAAGAACATACACACACATCTATCTATCTATATCTATATGTCTATATCTATATCAATGATAACCTCATTATAAAGGAACAAGAGAGTCTTGCTGAAGTAGAAATTAGGTAACACTTTTTCTTATTAGTCTTTTGACCACTTAAGCTTTGAAAGAGGTTTTCAGTTTGGTGGGTGGGGAAGAAGAAGTTTTGGTATTTTGATATTTTATATGATATGTACGTTCTTATTGAAAAGCCTAGACATTTTTGTATCTTAGAGTGGATTTTGAACTCAGATAAATGACCTGGAAAAACTCGTATTACCTTTTGCCCAAGTCTTAAAAGATTGCATCCTCTTGTTTTAGAAATGTCTTTTCTCCCCTTTATGATATTCCTCTCAAATTTGGTTTGAGTGAGTGAAATTACCCACCCCTGCCCAGCATTCTTCAGTGTTACAGCTAATAGTAAGAACATGTTTTATATGTGTCTAAGCTTTCCCATTTAGGGAAGGTGAAGTAAGTTAATCTTACCTGTGGCATCTGGAAAATCAGGAAAACAGTGTGGCATAGCAGCCAACAACAGGAACTCTAGAAGCACACTGTCAGGACTGGAATCCTGGCTTGACCTGTTGTTACTCTAAGTGTGTAACCTTGGAAGTATTCTCTAAGCCCTACTTTCCTGTTCTGTGTAAGTAAGGCTATAATAACACTCTTATACTGGTTTACTGTGAGAATAAATGAGAGAAGACATAAAATTCTGTATTAGGCCATTTTCACACTGCTGATAAAGACATACCTGAGACTGGGCAATTTTCAAAAGAAAGGTTTAATGGACTTACAGTTCCATGTGGCTGGGGAGGCCTCACAATCACGGCGGAAGGCAAGGAGGAGCAAGTCACATCTTACATGGATGGCGGCAGGCAAAAAGAGGAGCTTGTGCAGGGGAACTCCTCTTGTTAAAACCATCAGATCTCATTAGACTTATTCACTATCATGAGAACAGCATGGGAAAGACCTGCCCCTATGATTCAGTTATCTCCCACTGGGTCCCTCCCACAACACGTGGGAATTATGGGAGCTACAAGATTAGATGTGGGTGGGGACACAGAGCCAAACCATATAAAATTCCATTGCACGGTGCCTGGCACCTAGTTAGAACTGAGAGTTAACTATTGTTAAATGGCATGCATTTATAAACTGAAGCGTTTAATTTTTTCTTCTATCAACATGCAAAGAATCCTTTTGTTTTGTTGGACCCTTTCAGCCATGTAATTTCCGCCTAAGGTATGAAGAAATGAGATGGTTATCATTTCTTTTAGGCAATCTGCTAGAAGGCAGTAAAGTAATTTTAGGCCATCATGTTTCTCTGTTGCATTGACTTCACTGCAGATTAACTTCTGGTAGACATACATCTTTCTATTGGTACATTTTTAAAAAACCAAAAGACATGAGATGTAATTCACATACCATAAAATTCACTGTTTTAAAGTGTATAGTTTGGTGGATCTTAGTATATTCACAAGGATGTGCAACCATCACCACTATCTAATTCCAGAACATTTTCATATTTTCCTCATTTCGTATCTGTTAGCAATCACTCCCTATTTCCCCAGCCTCTCAGACCCTAGTAACTACTAGTACTACTGTCTATCTCTATGGATTTATCTATTCTGGAAATTTCATATAAATTGAATCAAACAATATGTAACTTTTTGTGACTGGTTTCTTTCACTTAGCTGGATGTTTTGAAGGTTCATCCATGTTGTAGCAGGTATCAGAACTTCATTCCTTTTTAAGGATGACTAATACTCCATTGGATAGCTAGTCTGCATTTTGTTGATTCATTCATCACTTGATGGAGACACATGGTTTTACTCAGTTTCGTTTTTAGGGAAATCTTTGAAAGTAGTTTTCCCTTCATCAGAATACATAGTACATGTTTATACCCTTTTTCTCTTCAGATGAATTATTGTCAAATTTCTAAAGGGAAGTTTTGTAGGATTTGGATCAAAAAAATTAAAATCTGGATTTTATTTTAGAGGGAGTTAAATATTGTTCTTTCATTCACGTTAGTTCTTTTATATTTTAACTCTGAAGCTTCTCTGAACCTTTCTAGGGAAAAAGAGGAGCAGCTTACTCGTGTGACTGAAGTTCAGAGGTTGCAGGCCCAGCAGGCAGATGCCGCTCTGGAAGAGTTTAAGCGGCAGGTGGAACTGAACTCAGAGAAAGTCTATGCTGAAATGAAAGAGCAGGTAAGGAGGCCGCCACACCATCCCTTTTGAAAGTCACTCTCTCAGTAGGAAGGTACATTCTCATCTTAAATATGACAGAAACATTTCACTTTTTAAAAGAGCTGTGTCAAAATTAACCATACAATCGGGTCAGAGATTCAGAATGAGAAAGAGATGTTACCACTTGATTCATCCTTCAAGCGATGCCAGAATGATCATTTAAAAGTCCCCTGTATAAATGCAGTAATGGCAAGCATGTGCCTTGCTTTGGAAGGATAGATAAGCCTAAGAGAAAAATCCCGTGACTGATCAGTTTCTTTAGAGCAGGGGCTCCAGTTAACCATGTCTGTGTTTCTTCATGTTCTATAAATAGTGTCTTATTGATCAGTTACAGTAAATTATTTTCAACTGGCAGTTGTGAAGAACAAAGGCTGTTTCCAATTCTCATACAAGATGGGTGGTAGTTTTTTTTTTTTTTAGTTTTTAAAGAAAATACGAAATTTGTAAAAGAATAAAGGGAACTATTACGAATACCTGGGTACCCATTGCAAAGATGTAATAATTGTTAATGCTGTTTATATAAACTAAAACATTCAGGTGAAGCTTTAGTTTAGTTTGTTATTCATGTCTAATCATATTATTCTTTCTTCCCTAGAGAAATCCACTGTAATTAATTGAGTGCATACAGTCAGCCCTCTGTATCCATGTGTTTTTGTATCCATGGGTTCTGCCTCCACAGATTCAACCAACCATGGATCGAAAATATTTGGAAAAATTTCACAATGCTCCAAAAAGTAAAACTTGAATTTGCCATGTGCAGAGGACTATGTTGAATCCATGTGATAGAAGTGACATGTAGATGTTATATTAGGTATTAGAAGTAATCTAGCAATGATAAAGTACACAGGAGGATGTGCACACGTTGTATGGAAGTACTAGATCATTTTATATAAGGAACTTGACTATCTGTGGATTTTGGTATCTGGAGGGGTTTCAGGAACCTATCACCCATGGATACTGGGGAGGGCTACATTATTTCAGTTTATTTTATATGCATGTATAATACCCATAGATAATATGCATGTATATATTATTTATGCATTAATATGTTATAGGCATAAATGTTTTTTGTTTTTTAAAAAATTAGATAAATATGAACAGATTTTAAGTACTATTTCTGTTTGCACTTTTATATATAATATTATGTATCTGTGTGCTAACTATGTTGTTTTAGTGCAATCTTTTTAACACTAAATTTATTTTATCATATGAATATACTGTATTTTATCAGCTCCCCTACTCAAGCATATTTAGTTTATTTTCAGTTTTTTCTGATTATAAAGAATATTTCAATACTCATTTATGATTTTATACTATAGTTATCTTCCTTAGGAGTCCCATGCACACACTGGGTGGGAGAAATATCCCTAAGGAAAGTTTCATGTTTGAATCTGACTGAGGACTGAGCCCTAGGTTATGGGATCCCTGGGGTATCACTTTTTTGGCCAGAAACCTCTGTGACCAGTGGCACCTTTTCCTGAGTTTTGCTCAGGCCCACTGGGCTTATTCCACCCACTTGGCCTGACATGCTGCTCTTGGCTCATGCTACTGGCCTGGATCCCACACCTGCCAAGGGTGAGTCAGGCATAGAGCAGCAAGGGATGTGTGAGCAAGTGTGGGGTCTGGCCACTGTGCAGTCAGGTATGCCACCTGCTGCAGTGCGGTGGGCAGCTCCAGGTGCCAGCATGGGTGTCAGCTCTCTGCGAGGCTGTGACTGGACCAGGTATACTGCAAGCAGCTTCCACAGCTGTCACTGGGGAATGTGGTGGTACCTGAAGCTTGGAGATGCCAGGAACCACAGGAACCCAAAGAGGAAGTCATAGCCCTGGCTTGGGAGTGCCCTGGTCTGGGGTCCCCACAGGGCTGCAGCTCTTCTCTCCTTCTCTTTGCCTGCAACAAGGTGAGCAAGGGGACATGTTTCAGCCCTGTTTGTATTGTAGCTCTTTTAGCCCTGCCATTCGACAGGTCCTGAGTTCTTGTTCTGTGACTAGGAAAAATGAGGTATACAGACAAGTGGAGGGTGAGCAAGACAAAGAGGAGCTTTACTGAGCAATAGAACAGCTCAGAGGAGACTCATAGTGGCTAACTCCTTTCTGCAGCCAGGGTGTCCCACTGAGTGTTCAGCTCCTAGCAGAGAGGAGACCCTGGAGTGTAAGCCCCTCTCTGCAGACAGGCAGTCCCATCATCTCTGCAGCTTTCAGCAGAGAGGAGGCCCTAGAGTGGGTTTCTCCTCTCTGTAGGCAGGTCGTCCTCTCATCTCCCCAGCTGTCAGTAGACAGGAGGCCACGGAGTGGGTTGCTCCTATCTGCAGCTGGTGGTCCCAATGTCTCTGCAGCTCTCAGCAGAGAGTAGGCCCTGGGATGAGTTGCTCCTCTCTGCAGCTGGTTGTCCTGACATCTGCAGCTCTTAGGAGAGAGGAGGCCCTGGAGTTGGTAGCTCCCCTCTGCAGCTGGTTGTCCCCACATCTGCTCTTGTCTGGCTGAGCCTGGGGCTTTTATGGGCCTCAGATGGGAGGAAGTGCACACTAATTGGTCCATGGGCGGCCATGGGCAGGCCCAGAAAAGGCACCAGGAGTTCCCACTCCAGTCTGTGGGACTTTAAGCCAGGCCCCCAGCCTTTAGGCCCTCCCTGGCCTGAAGCTGAGGCCTCACTAGGGACCCACCCCCTTATGAGCAGGAGCCTGTCTGCCCCCTGCTGCTGTTCATGGTGCCTAGGCTGTAGGTGCCAAGGGTTGCCTGCAGGCCAGCAGTGAGCTGCCATCAGCACCCCCTTGGCTTCCCTCCTATGCTTATTGGCAGCCAAAGTAAACAGGTGGCTGAGGCAGCAGGAGGCTGGCATGTCAGTACTGCCCTGAGTGTGTGCCCACCTGGCTGGCTGCGACAGTACCCAGACTCAGCCCTAACTTTGCTCCAACATCAGAGTGGGCACGGACAGCAGGAAGAAGCCAGACAGCAGGAGCAAGCACTTCTGAGCCAGCTAGGGAAGCGGGGACCTTCCCCAGCCTCCAGGAGTGCGGAAATGCCTGGATCCACAGCCAGGGGATAGTAGGCTGAAACTGCACCATTCATGTTACATATAATGTAATGCATGTAATATACATGTATGTAATATGCATGCAGTAAAAAAAAAGTGGTGATTCCATTTTATACACAACCAAGGAGTTTTTTGCTTACAAAAACAATAGGAAAGCATGTTCTTATATATAAGAGCTCACGTAATATATACCACATTTTTCTGGAAAAAATTTGTATGAAAACATGAACCAATCCAGAAATGAAGCATAAGGCTTCCCACACATAAGGAACCATCATATGAAAGGATGAGTAGAGAACCCTGGAACCCCAAAGAAGCAGAAACAAATTTAAATACTTGTTACACTTATACTTAGAATTCTAATACTAATTTATTTTTTGAAAAGGAAGGTATATAAAACAGAAAATACAAATGTATTAACAACTTGAATTTATATCCCTAAATTACATTAACAAGGACCAAAAGTAGATGAATAGCAAGAGTTGGAGAAGCAAAGTATACTAAAACTCTTTGTCATAAATATGTGAGACTCATAGGATTCTTAAAATTAGGGAAATGTAGGTAAAAATAATTTTGAAATGTTTAAATATGAGCATTAATAAAATTAGCAAGTTGTACTTTCTTATAAAAATCTTCAAAAGATAAAAAGCAAAGCTTGAGAGGAGATGCTGCCAAAGGAACAGAAGCAGAAATACTATAAAATGTCCAAAATAAGGTAGAGTATATAATTGTAATAATAAACATTAATAGGTTAAATTTTTCTAGTAAAATGGTATTGATTAGAATACTTAAATCCATGAATATGCTGTTTGTAGAAGTTATAACTAAAATAAAGTTAACACAAAAATTATATTAAATTGATGATGAAAATATATCACTTATATTCAGAAAAAAAGGAAAGTAGGATTGTAACACTGTCATACAAATTAGATCAATACAAGTCAATAAACTGGAGAAAGGGATATATTTTTGCATGCTAAAGGCAAGAGTACTCAATTGAAATATGAAAAGATGTTAGGAATACATGGAGAAATGGACATAGATAATCATGGGATATTTTCATATGTTTTTCTCCATCTTTGACAGGTCAGTGGGTAAAATCCAAATGGGGTGTAACTAACAAATTATATGACAGCTATATTTTGACTTTTTCTTTTTTAGCATTTTATTTTTTTACTTTTACTTTTGTAGACATATGTTTCCATTTTATTCCAATAAGTACAGTAGTCCCACCTTATCCAAAGTTTCACTTTCCGTAGTTTCAGTTACCTTCCATCAACCACAGTCCAAAAATATTAAACGAGAAATTCCAGAAATAAAGAATTAATAAGGTTTACATTGTGCACTGTTCTGAGTAACTTGATGAACTCTCATGCTGTCCTGCTGTGTCCTACTCAAGGCATGACTCATCCTTTTATCCAGAATATCCATGCTGTATACCCTACCTGCCCTATACATTGCAGCTATATAGTAAAAAGCATAGTACATATAGGGTTTGTTACTATCCAAAGTTCAGACATCCACTGAGGGTCTTAGAACATATGAGGAGGGACTACTGTACCTAGGAGTGGAATAACTGATCAAGTTTAACATTTTTATTTACTTATATATTTATTTATTTTTTTTTATTTTTTTATTTCAATAGGTTTTTGGGGCACAGGTGGTGCTTGGTTACATGAATAATTTCTTTAGTGGTGATTTCTGAGATTTTGGTGCACCCATCACCCTAGCGGTGTACACTGTATTCAGTGTGTAGTCTTTAAACCCTCACCTCCCCCACCCACCCTTCTCCCCTGAGTCCCCAAAGTCTATTGTATTATTCTTATGCCTTTGTGTCCTCATACATTAGCTTCCACTTATAAGTAAGAACATATGATGTTTGGTTTTCCATTCATTTAGAATAATGGTCTCCAATAACGTCCAAGTTGATGTGAATGCCATTATTTTGTTCCTTCTTATGGCCAAGTAGTATTCCATGGTGTGTGTGTGTGTTTGTGTGTGTGTGTGTATATATATATGTCTGTGTGTGTATGTATGTATGTACGTATATATATCACGATTTCTTTATCCACTCGTTGATTTATGGGCATTTGGGCTGGTTCCATATTTTTGCAATTGCAAATTGTGCTGCTATAAACATGTGTGCCCAAGTATCTTTTTCATATAATGACTTCTTTTCCTCTGGGTAGACACCTGGAAGTGTGATTGCTGAATCAAACAGTAGATCTACTTTTAGTTCTTTATGGAATCTCTACAGTGTTTTCCATAGTGGTTGTACTACTTTACATTCCCATCAGTATTTGATATAATTTCGATTTTCTTAAATTTACTGAGACTCATTTTGTGGCCTATCATGGTCTATCTTGGGGAATGTTCCATGTCCTTCTGAATGGAGTGTATATTCTGCAGTTGTTGGGTAGAATGTTCTGTAAATATCTGTTAAGTCCATTTGTTGTAGGGTATAGTTTAAATTCATTGTTCTTGTTGACTTTCTGTCTTGATGACCTGTGTAGTGCTGTCAGTGGAGTATTAAAGTACCCCACTATTACTGTGTTGCCACCTGTCTCATTTCTTAGGTCTGGTAGTAATTGTTTTCTACATTTGGGAGCTCCAGTGTTAGGTGCATTCATATTTAGAATTGTGATATTTTCCTGTTGGACTAGTCCTTTTGCCATTATACAATGTCCCTGTTTGTCTTTTTTAACTGTGGTTGCTTTAAAGTTTGTTTTGTCTGATATAAGAATAGCTACTCCTGCTTGCTTTTGGTGTTTATTTACATGGAATATCTTTTTCTACCTCTTTACCTTAAGTTTATGTGAGTCCTTATGTGTTAGGTGAGTCTACTGAAGACAGCAGAAATTTGGTTGGTGAATTCTTATTGATTCTGCCATTCTGTATCTTTTAGGTGGAGCATTTAGGCCATTTACATTCAACGTCAGTATTGAGATGTGAGGTATTATTCTATTCATCATGCTATTTGTTGCCTGAATACCTACTGTTTTTTTTTTTTCATTATGTTATTGTTATATAGGTCCTGTGAGATTTATGCTTTGGTGTATTTAGAAGATTTGTTCAAGATTTAGAGCTCCTTTTAGCAGTTCATGTAGTGGTGGCTTTGTAGTGGCGAATTCTCTCAGCATTTGTTTGTCTGGAAAAGACTGTATCTTTCCTTCATTTATAAAGCTTAGTTTCACTGGATACAAAATTCTTGGCTAATAATTGTTTTTCTTAAGGAAACTAAAAATATGACCCCACTCCTTTCTAGCTTTTAGGGTTCCTGCCAAGAAGTCTGCTGTCAATCTGATAGGTTTACCTTTCTAGGCTACCTGATGCTTTTGGCCCCAGCTCTTAAGATTCTTTCCTTTGTCTTGACTTTAGATAACCTGATGACTGTGTGCCTAGGTGATGATCTTTTTGTGATAAATTTCCCATGTGTTCTTTGTGCTTCTTGTATTTACATATCTAGGTCTCTAGCAAGACTGGGGAAGTTTTCCTCAATTATTCCCTCAAATATGTTTTCCAAACTTTTAGATTTCTCATCTTCCTCAGGAACACCAATTATTCTTAGGTTTGGATGTTTAACTTAGTCCCAAACTTCTAGGAGGCTTTGTTCATTTAAAAAAATTTTTTTCCTTCATCTTTAATGGTTTGGGTTAATTTGAAAGCCTTGTCTTCGAGCTCTGAGGTTCTTTCTTCTGTTTGTTCAATTCTATTAACTGAGATTTTCCAGTGCATTTTGCATTTCTCTGAGTGTGTCCTTGATTTCCAGACATTATGATTGTTTTTTATATATGCTGTCTGTTTCACTGAAAACTCTTCTTTTGTATTCTGTATCACGTTTTTGATTTCTTTATGTTGGACCTCACCTTTCTCTGATGCCTCCTTGATTAGCTTAATAATTGACCTTCTGAATTCTTCTTCTGGCAATTCAGAGATTTCCCCTTGGTTTGGATCCATTGCTGGTGAACTGGTATGATCTCTTGGAGGTGTTAAAGAAGCTTGTTTTGTCATATTACCAGAATATTTTTTCTGGTTCCTTCTTATTTGGGTAGACTATGTCAGAGGGAAGATCTGGGGTTTGCTGCTGTTAAGATTATTTTGTCCCATGGGGTGCTCCCTTGATATGGTGTTCTCCCCCTTCCCCTAGGAATGGGGCTTCCTAAGAGCAGAGCTGTAGTGATTGTTTTTGTTTTCCTGGGTCTAGCCACCCAGCAGAGCTACCAGGCTGTGGGCTGGTACTGGGGAGTGTCTGGAAAGAGTCCTGTGATGTGATCTGTCTTTACATCTTGCAGCCATGGGTACCAGGACCTGCTCTGGTGGAAATAGCAGGGGAGTGAAGTGGACTGTGTGAGGATCCTTGGTTCTGTTTTTGTTTAGTGCGCTGGTTTTGTGTTTGGCCTCCAGCCAGGAGGTGGCACTTCAAGAGTGCATCAGTTATGGTCCTATAGGGAGGATGCAAACTTGCCCTAGGGACATCGGCTTAAGTCTTCCTTTTTCTCAAGCGGTGGGCAGGGCCGTAGAGTTCACAAAAGATTACGACCTTTGTCTTCTAATACCAGGTTAGGCAGAGAACGACTACCAGGTGGGGGCAGCGATAGGCATGTCTGAGCTCAGCCTCTCCTTGTGTGGGGCTGGTTGTGACTGCTGTGGGGGATAGGAGTGTGGTTCCCACTCGAGTGGAGTTATATTTCCAGGGGGATTATGGCTGCCTCTCCTGAGCCATACAGGTCACCAGGGAAGTGGGGGAAAGCCAGCAGTCACAGGCCTAACCCTGCTCCCGCACAGCCCTCAGTCCTAAAGGCCTGTCTAACTCCCACTGTACCCTTCTAACAGTACTGAGTCTATTTCCAGGCATCTGGCAATCAGGGCTGAGAACTTGCCCCAGACCATGAGCCTCCCATTGAGAAAGCAAGCCTGCAGCAGTGATCCAGTTCTTTCCAAGGGTCTGTGGATTCCATCAGCTTTCCTGCTATGTTCCTGCAGTAGTTCTTGGAGCGAAAGTTCACGATGTGAGTCCCCACACACTGCTCTGGCTGTCGGAGAGGAACTGCAAGCTAGTCCTGCCTCCTGTCTGCCATCTTAATCTGTATTTCAACTTTCCACCATTTAGACACAACATATTAAATCTCTGTTCTCACAAAACAGTTAACAGACTTAGTAGACTGTAAGGGAACCCTCAGTATATTTCTAAAACTTAACATGTCCAAGAACACATATTTCTTACCACAATACAATAAAACTGGAAATTAAATTTCAGTTAAGATTGCTACATTAGACTTCACCAAAACTAAAAACTTTTGCTCTTTGAAAGACATCATTAAAAAAACAAAAACAAGGCATACCAGAAAATGGAAGACAAGGCTTACAATACATGTATTTCAAAGAACTTGCATCTAAAATATAAATGAAATCTTACAACTCAATAATAAAAAGACATCCCAATTAAAAACAGGCAAAAGATTTGAACAGACACTTCACAGAAGAAGATATACAAATGACTAATAACCACATGAAAAGATGCTCAATATCATCATCATTCATCAAGGAAATGCAGATTAAAATCCAAAATGAGATGCCACTACACGTTCATTAGAATGACTAAGATGATAAAGACTGGTTGACAATACCAAGTGCTGACAAAGTTGTGGTGCAACTGAAGCTCTTATACACTGCTGATGGGTACATAAAATAGTACAGCCACGTTAGAAAGCTGCCAATTTTCTTAAAATGCTAAATACACATGACCATATGTCAGTCATTCCATTCCTATGTATTTAAGAGAAATAAAGACATGTCTAGACAAAGACTAGTGCACACATACTGACAGTAGATTTGTTCATAAAAGCTCAAAACTTGGGCAACCAAAATATTCCTCGGAAGGTGAAAGGATAAATGAAATGTGGTATGTACAATGAAATATTACTCAGCAGTGAAAAGGAATGAATTATTGATACAACAGCATGGATGGATCTCAAAATCGTACTGAATGAAAGAATATGCAAGCAGAAAGAGTATATACTGAATGTTTTGTAATCTCTGAGTCCTGTTGGAATTCCCAGTTCTTTTCAGTGAGAAAGTCTTGTCTCATCTTCTGTGGGCGGATTCCAGTTTCAGTTGTTTCAAAGCCTTTGCTGTGCTTCTTTGGATCTGTTTGTACTTGTGCCACTCCTGGGTGCGTCTGAGACTTGGGTGATGATTTAAATCACCCCACCCAATGACTGCAGACACTCATGGAACATTCTCCAGGATAGCCATATGCTTGGATACAAGACAAGTTTAAAATTTAGAAGGGTTGAAATATTAAGTGTATTCTTTGACCTCGACAATAATAAATTAGAAGTAAACAACAAAAGAAAATCTGGGAAATCCTCACATGTTTGGAAATTAAATAACCCAATTTTAAATAAGTAATGGGTCAAAGAAGGTATTACAAGGGAAATTAGAAAATATTTTAAAGTGAATTAAAACAAAAATATGGCATATCAAGATTTATAGAATGCAGCTAAAGCAGTGCTTAGAGAAAAATTTATAGCTTTAAACACCGATATCCAAAAATAAAGTTCTCAAATCAGTAACCTAAACTTCACCTGATGAAACTAGAAAAAGAAAAGCAAAGCAAGCTTCTAAGCAAGTGGAAGAAAGGATAAAAAAAATAAAGATTAGAGCAAAAGCTAAGATTTAATACATAAAAATATGGAAAATTAATGAAGCCAAGTATTGGTTCTTTGAAAAGATCAACCAAATTGACAAACTTTAGCATGACTGACAAACTGTAAAAATGAGGAGTTGGAAATTGCCAAAGTTAGGAGTCAAAGGAGAGGATACCACTACTGATTTTATAGAGAACGAAAGGATTATAAAGTGATATTACTAAAAACTTGGTATACCAACAATTTGTACAACATAGATAAATGGACAAATTTCTAGAGAGATACAAATTATCAAAACTGTCCCAAGAATAGAAAATCTGAATTGAAATAGAATAAGAAATTTAATTGCCAATTAAAATATTCTCACAAAGAAAAGTCTAAGACAAATGGCTTCACTGGTGAATTATATCAACTATTTAAAGAAGAAATAAAGAAATAATTTTGATTCTTTGAAAACTCTTTCAGACTATTGAGGAAGAAGGAATACTTCTCAGTTAATTCTGTGAGGCAAGTATTACTCTGATATCAAAGCCAGACAAATATATCACTATTAAACTATAGGTTGATACCTGTCATGAAAATAGTCACAAAAGCCCTTCATGAGATTTTGGTAAATGGAATCTAGCAACATATGCAAACAATTATACACCACAACCAAGTGGGATTTATTGCAGGAATCCAAGATTGTTTTAACGTTAGGAAATCAATTAATGTTACACAGCATGTTAATAGAATAAAGGAAAAAAATCACATGATTGTCTTGATAAAGGCTGAAAAAGCATTTGAAAAAATCAAGCACAATCTATGATTTTAAAAATTCTTTGCAAATTAGGACTAGAAGCAAATTTACTCAACCTGATAAAGGACATCTATGAAAACTCCACAGCTAATAAAATTAATGTTGAAAGATTTAATTCTTTTCCTCCTAAGATAACAAGGCAAAGATGTCTGCTTTTGCCACTTTTATTCAACATTGTATTGAAAGTTCTAGCCAGTGTACCAAGGCAAAATAATAGTAATAATAATAACAATAATAATAATAGTAATGTATCCAGAATGGAAAGAAAGAAGTACAAATGTATCAAATACGATCCTGTATAGTGAAAATTCCACAAAATCTATTAAAGATATACTAGAACTAATACCTGATTTAAACAAGCTTACAGGATAAAATATGTAAAAATCGCACTTTTATATACTATCTGTGAAATATTTGAAAATGAAATTAAGAAAACCATTTAATTCATAATGACATTGAGAAGAATAAAATATTTACAAGTAAACAGAATAAATTGAGGACTTAAGCATTAAAAACAAAATATTGCTGAGAGAAATGTTAAAAATATCTAAATAAGAGGAGAGCTATTCTCTGTTTATGGATTACAAAGCTCAATATTGTCAAGATGGTAATTCTCCCATAATTGACCTATAAATTCAATGCAATTTCTTTCAAAATTCCAATGTAATTTTTGGTAGAAATTGACAATAAGAAATCTTTATTTTCACTGGTAAAGTTTAAAAAAATTAAAACAGCAATAAGCTATTTTCCACCTAACTCACAGACAGAAATTCGTAAAGGCCTAAGGAAACAGGTAGTGACATGCATTTCTGCTGGGCATGTGAAGTTGTGTAACCTTTTTGAAGGATCATTTTAACACTGTGTCTCCATTTACCTGTTGATTCTACTTCTAAGACTTTATTTTTAAAAAACACAGTGTGTGAGATGTGTGCTGATGGATGTTTATTGTGATGTTATTAATGAGGAAAAATTATAAAATACATGTCAAAAAATTGGATAGAATGGAGAAATGATTAATTTTTTTAAGTTAAAAAAAGAATCTCCTATTTCTGTGGGAGAACTGAATATAATCTCAGAAACCTTAAGAACCCTATCCAGACAAAATGAGACTGTTACCAGATAAAGATAGCCAGGGATGAAAGATCCTGTTTGTGGAATTGGTTCTGGAACTACCCTTTTAATTGGTCCACTCCTCATATCATCTCTGACTGTTCTGTTGAATGCCTGGCTTATGGTCTGTATTTGATCTTACTTCTTCAATTCTGCCAGACCTACTTGAGCCTTCTTCTTCCTTACCTAAGAGTTCATGTGTTCCTACCTTCTTGGTATTACATTGCTGTGGACTGGTTAAATGATCCAATGAAGAACCCAGTTTGGTGCGTGCCTCTAGGATCCCCCAAATTCCCCCTACATACCTATGTTCCATCTTTCTGAGCAGCCCTCACCAGGCCTGATCTGTCTGTCTCCTGTGCTAGATTCAGATTCCTTGAAAACGAATAGTAACAGCAACCAATGAACAGGAAATTCTTTTAGTCATCTTCTGTTGAAGAAATGTTCTTCAGTGGTTTCAATTATACGTAGTTTTGCCAAGTGCAGTTGGGTTTCTGAAATAAAGAAAGCACCTTTGGTATGAGTGTAGTAATAAGGGACCCCATTTAGAACATAATCCTTGTAGCTAGGCTCATTCACAAATCAAGTAATTCTTACATGGCAAATTTGAACAAATGTTAAAATATTAAAATATATATGTCAAACATGGTAGATTATGCCTTTGATTCCAGATTATCAGTTGATTAAAAAATGTGAATCTGCTATAACTCAAATTTTAAAAGAAAAATCACTCAGCAGATTCATTATTTGGAGAATCATAATGTGTTTGGATTTTTCCATAGTCTATATTTTTAAGTCTTCCTTTTCTGTCCTTGTTTTGAACTGCTTTTCTCTTCTTACAGAAATATTTGGTGTAAAAGCCAGCAGAGCTGTAGGGCATCTTTTTCCATTTGGAAACTGCTGCAGATTGCAGACAGTGGGATTTTGAATTAAAAAATAAAAGCTTTGAGTTTGTTTTAGAAAGAGAATTGCTGTTTCAAAAATGAGGCCCATGAGACAAAATGTAACAGACTTAAACTTTTTAAAAAATTGCTGCACACTCTTTCTTTCACTTTGAAGAACATTTATCTCATTTAACATTGCTTAAATAATAACCTAATTTATACCAAAATGGCGAAATTTATTATAAGTTTAGCTTTCAGCAACTAATTATGTAAAATGTACATATTTTAATTGTGAAAATGCATTATCGTTAGAATTATTTCTATATGTGTATATACATAAAATCATATTTTTCAAATAAATAGTGTTCTATATTTACCTATTCTCTGTGAAACACATAAATGACTGAAAAAGACAGCTATGTTCTCTGAAGTATTGGCAGCAATTCTATTAAAGTAAATCTTTTAAATCTTGTATACCAACAATACGAATGTCAGCTAACTAGTTCCTCCTGGGGCTTCCACTAGCCACTTGACTTTCCTAATTTATTTTTCTCCTCTTGAAAATACATCCTTATTAAATGCCATTTGCTGCTAAATATCTGGCTTTAAATTCTCCTTTTCTTTTTAACAGTCATTAAATAGACGATGCTAACTTTATACCTGGAAAGTCCACTGGTTTGTCATGAAAACAAAGTTCTGAAAAGCGCTGCTATTGACAAGTGGGGTTTATCCTGGCTTCTAGCACAATTGAAACTGACTAGTCAGTTCTTTGCATTCTTAGAGATTTTAAGTTTTAGTGCATCATCCTATTATTGCTATTGAATTAATGAAAAGAATTCTCAACTTACAAGGAAGCAAGAATGCTATGTGGATATGTTTGTGTCATATGTCATTGGATAAGAAATAGACTTAACGAACAAAACCAATCATCATACAAACCATTCATTATGACTTGGACCTTTGTCTTATTGTCCTTTTAGTCTTGTATTAGCTCATGTAATTTAAAATAAGCTTTTAAAGACTACTTTTATGATAATAAGAGACCCAATATAAATAGAAGCATTTTCTGTCGGTTAATTATTGATGATAATAGAGAAATGTCTCTATTAAATATTGTCTTTAAATAAGATTAGGTAGCAGAAGTAAAATTTTAGAATGCCTTTAAATGTTTAAATAGCTGCTATTATGATAATTAATGAATTCTAAATGACGGCTTCCAAAGAATATGTGTAAGTATTTGGCTTTGGAAAACAAAAAATAAGCAACACACTTAAAAAAAAACTTGTATCTTTAAGTACTTAACTGGATAGTAAGTGAAGCTTTTTCCTACTAATATTCGTCAGTGACGAATCTCTTTTGCAGAAAGAAATAAGCAAAATAATCATCTACTAAGAATGTCAGGCTGGAAAACATGTCATTATGTCTCTACTTGGCTGATTTGCGAAAATTGTAACATTGTTATTTTTTAATACAGGGACTGTTTTATTGACTTACTGGCTGGTCAAACGATTCAACAGATTGGATTTTTTCTTTCATTTATTCATAAAAAATTTATGAATACCTGCTCTCTACTGGCCACTGTTGTAGATTCTGGGAATACACAGATTATTTACAGGCATGTTTGTGGCTTGTGTGATAGACCAATGCATAAAAGTGTGTGATTATAATAGGTGGTGTAACTAGTGGAGTTCATAGGTCATTAAGAGAGCACAGAGGAGAGTCATCTGCGGCAGCCCAATGAGTTACGCATTTATCTGCATTGTGACATCTTTGTGTGACTATGAGTTTCTTAAAATGTTTACTTGTTAAAATGTTATTGGTAATGAACTTAGGTCACTAAATATAAATAAATATACAAATAAATTTTGTATACAAATACAGAATTACACTTTACAAATGCATTTTATTCCTACCTACCAGCACAAATACAAAATAAAACTTGAAGAAAATGCCATTTATAATATCAAAAAGCATCACTTACCCAAGAATAAATTTAACAAAAGACGCACAAGGTCTCTGTTCTGAAACTAGAGTTGCTGAGAGAAACTAAAGAAGACCTGAATAAGTTGAGGGGTATATCATGTGTATGGACTTGAAGTCTCCATGTTATAAAAATGGCAGTTCTCAAATCTATAGAATCACCACAATTATAAAAATCAAAATCTTAAAAATAAAAAAATTTAAAAAAAATCAAAATCTTAACAGTGCCATTTTAGGGGAACAGAGGGGGACTCTTAAGCTGATTTCAAGACGTGTATGAAATGCAAAGTGAAGGCGATCTTGAAGAAGAATGCAATTGGAGAACTTATATGATCAGATATTGAGGATACTGTTGAACCATGGTGATTAATACAGTGTGGTATTGGTACAAGATGACCAGCGGAACAGAAGAAAGAGACCAGAAACACCCACCCTATATGATCAGTCTGATTCGTGTCAAAAGGAGCTAGAGCAGTGCAATGGGGAAAAGATCACCAATTCAATAAATGGTACAGTATCAAGTAGATAGTCATATGGGGTGAAAAAGAATCTTGTCCCTTATTTTACCCCATTTGTGAAATTAACTCCAGAAGGATTGTAAATATACAAATAAAAGGTAAAACAATGACATTTTCAAAAGAAGATGTAGGAACATTTTTGATAATTGGGAATAGGTAAAGATTTTCTAAATAGGAAACAAAAAGGCATAAAAAACAAAATATTTTAAAATTGGGCTTCATTGAAATTAAGAACTTCTGTTCATCAGAAGAGAGCAGTGCATAGGTGAAAAGGCACTCCAAGTTGGGGAAGATAATTGAAATTCATATGTTGAACAAAAGACTCATGCCCAGAATAGATAAAGAACTATGAATCAATAAGGGCTGCCTTCAAATGGACAAATGGGTAAAATACTTGAACAGATATTTAACAAAAGTTGATTTCATAGTGGCCAATTAACATATAAAAAGAGGCTTAGGGCTGGGCGTGGTGACTCACGCCTGTAATCCCAGCACTTTGGGAGGCCAAGGCAGGCAGATCACCTGAGGTCTGGAGTTCCAGACTAGTCTGGCCAACATGGTGAAACCCCCCTCTGTACTAAAAATACAAAAATTAGCCAAGCATGGTGGCAGGTGCCTGTAATCCCAGCTGCTCAGGAGGCTGAGGCAGGAGAATCACTTGAACAAGAGCAAGACTTCATCTCGAAAATAAAAAATAAATAAAAAGGGGCTTAGTTTATTTAGTCATCAGGGGAATGCAAAAATAAAACAACAGTGCTATACTATTACACATCCAATGGAATACCTTAAATGAAACAGAAAATAAAAAGTGTTTACAAGAATGGTGGAATAATGAAACTGATGTATACTACTAATATGAATATAAATGGTACAACCATTTTGGAAAACTATTTGGCAATATCTAAGAACACTAAATATATGCGTGCCTTATTCTCAGCCATTCTGCACCTACGTATATGCCCTACTGAAATATGTATGTACTCGACAAAAGACATATACTAGAATATTAATAGCAGCATTATTTATAATAGTAAAAAAACTGGAAAATACGCAAATCCATCAGAAGTAACATGAATAAGTAAACTGTGGTCTAGTCACACCATGGAATACTATGCAGCAATGTGAATGAAGACTCTACAAATCTACCTCATAACATGTTTGAATTTCACAGATGTAAAGTTGAACAAAACCAGCCACAAAGATCACAAACAGTTTTTATTATATGAATCCATTTATATTAGAAACAGAACCAAACAAAATTAGTGAATGCAAGTTATTCTTGGATGGAGAGGTAGTGACTTCTGAGATACAATTTATTGACCTGAGTGCTAGTTACATGGAGGGATTCAATTTGAGAAAATTCATCCATGTTCCCTTTTCTTTAGCTTTATTATATTTCAATAAAATGATTTTTAGAATGTTAATACTTGTCCAAAAGGAATTTACTATTTTAATCTGTAAGAAAGTGTTTTGGCCAGGCATGGTGACTCATACTTATAATCCCAGAACTTTTGAGGTGAGATGATCACTTGAGCCCAGGAATCAGTCTGGGAAACAGAGGGAGACCCCTTATCTTGACAAAAAATTTGAAAAGTATCTTGGTAAGATGGCATGCACCTGTGGTGCCAGTTACTCATGAGGCTGAGGTAAGATGATCACTTGAGCCCAGCAATTTCAGGTTATAGTGAGCCATGTTCACGCCACTGCACTCTAGCCCGAGCAACACAGCAAGACCCTTTCTCAAAAAAAAAAAAAAAAAAAAGTTTTAATTTCTTTAACTGTGTTTCCAAAACGTTAGTGATATTCTGCCACAATTATAATGTTCATGAAAATAACTGTAATAATAACCCATTTAACTTTATTCCTTTTCTTGTATTAATAAAGAAATATGATTCTAAGGATATATGAAAGCTGATTATTTGAAAGTAGTGAAATAATGAAATCAGGGGCAGTGCTTTGAGCAGGGAAGAATAGTTAATCATTAATGGAGTTTTAAAAAATGTAATTTGATTTGATTTTAATTCTGGGATACCTGTGTAGGACATGCAGGTGTGACATAGGTAAACATGTGCCATGGTGGTTTGCTGCACCTGTCAACCCATCACTTAGGTATTAAGCCCCACATGCATTAGCTATTTATCCTGATGCTGTCCCCACCCTGTGTCCATGTGTTCTCTTTGTTCAGCTCCCATTAACAAGTGAGAACATGCAGTGTTTGGTTTTCTGTTCCTGTGTTAGTGTGCTGAGGATAATGACTTCCAGCTCCATCCATGTCCTGCAAAGGACGTGATCTCATTGCTTTTTATGGCTGCATAGAACTTCACAATGCAACGACAAGTCTCAATAGTAAGTAGACCAAGCAGAGTAAAGAATTTCAGAGCTTGAAGACTATCTTGCTGAAATAAGACAGGCAGAAAAGATTATAGGAAAAAGAATGAAAATAAATGAACAACACCTCCGAGAATTATGGGATTATGCAGAAAGACCAAACCTGTGTCTGATTGGTGTACCTGAAAGAGACGGGGAGAATGGAATCAAGTTGGAAAACGTACTTCAGGATATCATCCAGGAGAACTTACCCAACATAACAAGAGAGGCCAACCTTCAAATTCAGGAACTTCAGAGAACCCCAGTAAGATACTCCATGAGAAGATCAACCCCAAGACACATAATCATCAGATTCTCCAAGGTAGACATTAAGGGAAAAACATGTTAAGGGCAGCCAGAGAGAAAGGCCAGGTCACCTACAAAGGGAAGCCCATCAGACTAACAGTAGACCTCTCAGCAGAAACCCTACAAGCCAGAAGAGATTGGAGGCTAATATTCAACATTCTTAAAGAAAAGAATTTCCAACCTAGAATTTCTTATCTGGCAACTAAGCTTCATAAGTGAAGGAGAAATAAAATCCTTTTCAGACAAACAAATAGATATATTAGGCTTGTTATTTTGTTTAGGTAAACTTTCATGATGTTAGTAATGTAGTTAAATGTCTAGAAATATTTCTACATTTCCTATCTCTCCTATTTCATACCTTTCTTCACCCACACTAACATACATATGAGACATGTTGTCTTTCTTATATCAATTAATGATTGTCTTTCACAAATGGACTACAGATATCATCAATTAACATGGTCATTGATTTTGCTTGTTGAGAACATTAGTTCTAATTGGTTCTTTAGCCAGGCACAGAAATAAATGTTTATCTTTCTGCCATTTATATCTATCTGCCAGCCTGCCTATCTGGTCATATCTATGTATCTAGCTAGCTACATATGAAAATATTTGAAGGATTATTTCTTACACCTTAAATATGTATTAAATACAACGAAATATATTTTGAATTGTGTACTTATATACAATTGCATAATTGCATAATATGAATTGTATATGTCAAATTACTTAGAATATAATAATAGTAGTACTTTGCTGGAGAAAGAGCAGTGACTTATTATGACTGTATCTGATGGAGACTGCCAGATGCTCATCCAATATACATTTCTACTTTCTTAGTAATAGAACCTTGATTTTATTTAGGGCAACATGAGACACAGTTTTAAAACTATATCTTACCTTGTAGATGGAGCTGGACATTTAATGTAGTTTAAGTGAGTTGAGATGCAAATAGGATAATTAATTTGCTATCAGCAGGAACTTGCAGGAAAGCCCCCTAAAAGGGGATTCAACTCACCTGATACTTTCTCTTTGCCCTTCAGTCTTTACCCCTCACCCTTTACCTTTCCTTTTCCAGATGTGCAAAGCTACAGAAACCATTTTGCAACCACTAGGAGAAGATTGAATTATGGTGACCTTTACCCTGACATCTTTGAGCTGCTGATGTAGCAGACTACTTCTGAACTTTTTGTTACATAAGGGAAAAAAAATAAGCACCTATACTATTTAAACCAGCAGTACCCAACCTTTTTGGCACTAGGTACCAGTTTTGTGGAAGACAGCTTTTCCATGGACCAGAAGGATGGTTTCCGGATGAAACTATTCCACCTCAGATCATCAGGCATTAGATTTTCATAAGGAGAGCACAACCGAGATCCCTCGCATGCGCAGTTCACAATAGGGTTCGGGTTCCTGTGAGCATCTAATGCCACCACTGATCTGACAGGAGGCGGAGCTTAGGCAGTAGTGCTCTCTCACCCCACCATTCACCTCCTGCTGTATGCAGGGTTCCTCACAGGCCAAGGACCAGTACCAATCCATGGCCTCAGGGGTTGGGGACCCGTGGTTAAAACTATGGATATGTGGGTTTTCTCTTACATATACCAAAAAGTAATTCTTGAGGCACCGTATCAGGAAAATCTAATACACTTCAAGCCGGGTGTGCTGGCTCACACCTGTCTGTAATCCCAGCTACTCAGACGACTTGAGGCAGGAGAATCACTTTAACTGGGAGGCAGAGGTTGCAGTGAGTTGAGATCATGCCACTGCACTCCAACTGTATCGCTTGGCCACAGAGCGAGACACTGTCTCAAAAAAAAAACCAAAAAAACAAAAAAACACACTTTATTCTCTTTGAACACTAAACAGCCACAGAAATGCACTCAAGCCCTTTTCTGTACCTTTTTTGGCAAAGATTTTTTGGCATATGTGTTACATAATAAAGGAGTTTCCTTTATTTATTTCTTTTACTTGAAGTTGAATGGAATATGGAATGATGCATGATGAAGCAGAATGTTGTGTATCTATGGTAACTGAGAACACTGTGTTTTTCTACAAACTGTTTTATAAGACGATTTTTGAATTTTTGTTAAATTGTGAAAGAGAATGGAATGGGGTCTAGCATTTTCGGTCAGTATCATCTAAAATAACGTGTATTTTATTTTGTTATAATATATCAGTTGTTATTTACTTTGAATTTTTAAAAATGTTTTGGTGCAAAAGCCTTTTAATGTGTTTTAAATTATTTAGATAGAAGATAATCTATTTTTACCAACTTTGAGTACATAAAATTCTTGTATTTTAAGTATTTAATTGTTTAACATTTTAAATATTTTAACATTTATTATTTATTTTTAATATTTCAACTTGCCCGAAGTAAAAGAAACAAAAGGCAATTTTATATGTAGATTTGTCTTAAAAATACTAAGTATATCAGGCCTACCATCCTTGATTTACCTTATTTTTAGTTCCTGTATTACTTTTGCTTACCATTTCATTCATCCTTAAGAGATTTTGTGACCCCAAATAATTTTAATTTTAATTTTTTATATTTTTAATTGACAAATCAGAATTGTATATATTTATGAGATACAATGTGATATTTTGACATACATATCAAAATACACACACATACACACACACACACACACACGCACAATGTAGATGCTTAAAACAAGCTAATTAACATAGCCATAACCTCACTTACTTGTTTTTTGTGGTGAACATTTGAAATATACTCTCTTACCAATTTTGAAATATACATTATTAACTATAGTCACTATGCTCTGCAGTTGATCACTAGAAAGTATTCTTCTTGTTTAAATGAAACTTTGTATCCTTTGAACAATATCTCCCCAATTCTCTTTTCCCACTCTTGCCCAGCCTCTCCTAACTATCATTGTACTCTGTACTTCTGAGTTTGACTTTTTTAGATTCTACCTGTAAGTGAAAGCATGCCATTTTGTCTTTCTGTGCCTGGCTTATTTAGCTTAATACAATTTAATACAATGTCCTCCAGGTTTATCCATGTTGTCACAAATGACAGAATTTCCTTATTTTTCAAGGCTGAATAGTATTCCAAGGTATATGCATAACACATTTTCTTTATCCCTTTATCCTTCAGTGGATACATAGGTTGATTCCATATCTTGTCTATTGTGAATAATGCTGTAATAAACTTGGGAGTGTATATATCTCTTTGAAATTCTGATTTCAATTCCTTTGATTTATGCTGAGTAGTGGGACTGCTGGATCAAAAAATGGTAGTTCTATTTTTAGTTTTTTGAGGAAATTCCATACGTTTTCTATAGTGGTTATACTAATTTACATCTCCACCAGCAGTGTACAAGGGTTCCCTTTTCTCCACATCCTCAGCAGCACTTGTTAACTTTCATCTTTTTGATAAAAACCATTCTAACAGTTGTGAAGTGATATCTCATTGTAGTTTGAACTGGCATTTCCCTAATTAGTGATGTTGAGCATTTTTTTCCATCAACTTGTTGACCATTTTTATGTCTTATTTTGAGAAATATCTGGTTAGGTCCTTTGCCTGTTTTTTAATCAATTTATTTTTCTTGCTATTGAGTTATTTGTGTTCTTTATATATTTTGGATATCGATCCCTTATCACATGTATGGTTTGCAGATATTTTCTTTCATTCTGTAGATTGTTTCTTTACTTTGTTGATTGTTTAGTTTGCTGTGCAGAAACATTTTAGTTTGATGTAATCCCGTTTGTCTGTGTTTGTCTTGGTTGCCTGTGCTTTTATTGTCATATTCAAGAAATCTTTGCTAAGACTGATGTCAGGAAGCTTTCCCCCTGTATTTTCTAGTAGTTTTATAGCTTCAACTTTTATATTTAAGTCTTTTATCCATTTTGAGTATATTATTTTTTATGGTATCTGATAAAAACCCAATTTCATTTTTTTCTGTATATGAATAGCCACTTTTCTCAATACCATTTAATGAAGAGACCATCCTTTCTCCTATTGTGTAATTTTGGCACCTTTATTGAAATCAATTATCTGTAAATGGATGAGTTTATTTCTGAACTCTATCCTGTTCCTCTGGCTAATGTATCAGCTCTTGTGCCAATATCATGCTGTTTTGATTAATACAGTTTTTTAGTATATTTTGATGTCAGGTAGTGTGATGCCTCCAGCTTTGTTGTTGTTGTTATTTATTGCTCAAGATTGCTTTGGCTATTTGGAGTCTTCTGTGGTTCCATACAAATTTTCGGATTGGTTTTTCCATTTCTGTGAGAAATGACATTGGCATTTTGATAGGAATTGCTTGAATCTGTAGATTGTTTTGGGTAGTACGGGCATTTTAACACTATTAATTCTTCCAATCCGAGAACACAGGATATCTTTCTATTCATATTTTCTTTAATTTCTTTCATCAGTGTTTTATAGCTTTCAGTGTATGCATCTTTTGCCTCCTTGGATAAATGAATACTAATTATTTTATTTTTATTGCTATTATAAATGAGATTCTTAAAAAATTCTTTTTTGGGCTGGGTGTGGTAGCTCACACTTGTAATCAGGTGAATCACCTGAGGTCAGGAGTTCAAGACCAGCCTGACTGACATGGTGAAACTCCATCTCTACAAAAAATACAAAAATTAGCTGGGCTGCGTGGCGAGCACCTGTAATCCCAGCTACTCAGGAGGCTGAGGCAGGAGAAATGCTTGAACCTAGGAAACAGAGGTTGCAGTGAGCCAAGATCTTGCCATTGCACTCCAGCCTGGGCAACAGAGTGAGACTCCATCTCAAAAACAAAAAAACAAAAAAAAAAAAAACGCAACTCTTTTTGAATAGTTTGTTACTACTGTATAGAGACACAGATGATTTTTGAATGTTGATTTTATTCAACTCTACTGAATTCATCTATCAATTCAGTTTTTTTTGTGTGTAGAATCCTTAGGGTTTTCTGTATATAGGTTATGTCATCAGCTTACAGAGACAATTCTACTTCTTCCTTTCCTACTAGGATGCCTTTTTTCCCCATTATCTTGCCAAATTACTCTGGCTAGGACTTCCAGTACTATGTTGAAAATAAGTGTTGAGAGTGGACATCCTTGTCTAATTTCAAATCTTAGAAGAAAAGCTTTCAGCTTTTCACCTTTGAGTAGGATTTTACCTGTGGGCTTGTCATACATGGTGTTTATTATGTTATGGTACATTTTTTTTCTATACTTAATTTGTTAAGAGTTTTTATTATGAAATGATGTTGAATTTTGGCAAATGATTTTTCTGCATCTATTGAGATAATCATATGGTTTTTGTTCTTCATTTTATTAATGTGTTGTATCACATTTATTGATTTGCATGTGTTGAAACACCCTTGCATCCCAGGAATAAATTCCTCTCGATCATGGTTAGCGGATCATTTTAATGTGTCATTGAATCAGGGTTTTTTTTTTTTTTTGCTAGTATTTTATTGAGGATTTTTGCATTTATGTTCATTAGGGATATTGGCCTTTAATGTTCTTTCCTTGTGTCCTTGTGTTTTTTGTTATCAGGGTAACATTGGCCTTATGATATGAGTTTGAAAGTGTTCCCTCTACTTCAGTTTTTTGGGGAGAGTTTGAGCAGAATTGGTATTAGTTCTTCTTATGTTTGGTATAATTCAGCAGTGAAGCCATCATGTCCAGAGCTTCTCTTTGTTGAGAAGTGTCTTGTTAATGATTCAGTCTCCTTAGTCATTGCTGGTCTGTTCAGATTTTCTATTTCTTCATGACTCAGTCGTGGTAGGTTCTATGTGTGTAGGAATTCATCCATTTCCTCAGCTATACAATCTGTTGGTATATAGTGGTTCATAATTCTCCCTTGTTTTTGTGTTTCTATATTATCGGTTTTAAAGTCTGCCCTTTCATTTATGATATTATTTATTTGAGTCTTCTCTTTTTTTCTTAGTCTAGCTAATGTTTTATAAATTTTATCTTTTTGAAAAACCAACTCATAGTTTCATTGATTTTTTTTATTGTTTTTTAGTCTCTCTTTCATTTTTTTCTGCTCTGATCTTTATGACTTCCTTCCTTCTCCTAACTTTAGGCTTAGTTCATTTTTTCTTTTTTTAGTTCTGAAGTATAACATTAAGTTGTTGATTTGAGGTTTGCCTTTGTTTTTATTTTTTAAAAAAAATTGATACAGGTGTTTTTTTGGCCATTAATTTCCCTCGTAGAACTCCTTTTGCTATATCCCGTAAGTTTTGGTATCCTGTGTCCCGTTTTTGTTTGTCTCAAGTTTATCTTTTGATTTTTTTTGACTTATTGGTTGTTCAGGAGTATTTTGTTTATTTTCACATATTTTTGAATTTTCCAAGGCTTCTCTTTTTTTTTTTTTTTGAGATGGAGTCTCGCTCTGTTGCCCAGGCTGGAGTGCAGTGGTGCAATCTGGGCTCACTGCAAGCTCCGCCTCCTGGGTTCAGGCCATTCTCCTGCTTCAGTCTCCTAAGTGACTGGGACTACAGGTGCCCACCACCACACCTGGATAATTTTTTGTATTTTTAGTAGAGACAGGGTTTCACCATGTTAGCCAGGATGGTCTCGATCTCCCGACCTCGTGATCTGCCCGTCTCGATCTCCTGACGTCGTGATCTGCCCGCCTCAGCCTCCCAAAGTGCTGGGATTACAGGCATGAGCCACCGCGTCTGGCCCTTGTTATTGATTTTTAATTTCATACCATTGTGATTGAAAAAACACTTTATATTGTTTAAATCTTCTTAAATTTGTTAAGACTTGTTTTGTAGCCTAACATCTGTTCTGCAGAATGTTTAATATGTACTTGAGATGTAAGTGTATTTTGTTGCT
>NW_012104299.1:1051244-1053409 GCF_000951045.1 Mandrillus leucophaeus
TTGCTTACACTCACTCTGTCCTGTTGCCCTGTGAAGGAGGTGCCTTGCTTCCCCTTTGCCGTCTACCATGATTGTAAATTTCCTGAGGCCTCTCAAACCATGCTGAACTGTGAGTCAATTAAATGTCTTTCCTTTATTAACTGCCCAGTCTCAGGTATTTCTTGATAGCAGTGTGAGAACGGACTAATATACTCTATTTTATCCAATTTAAATATATCTACCCTTGCTCTCTTTTCATTTCTATTTGCACAAAATATCTTTTCTATTCCTTCACTTTTAGTCTATTTGTGTCCATAAACATGACATGAGTCTCTTGTAGGAAACATATAGTTGAGTTTTGTTTTTTTTAACCCAGTTACTTTAAGTCTTTTGATTGGAGAATTTAGTTCATTTATATTCAAAGTCATTATTGATAGGTAAGAACTCAGTACTTTCATTTTGTAATTTATTTTCTGGTTGTTTTGTTGATTCTTTTTTTTTTTTTCTTCCTCACTTGCTATCTTTCTTTGCAGTTTGATAATTTTCTATAGGGATATGCTTTGAATCCTTTCTTTTTATGTTTTGTGTAACTACTATAGATTTTTAGTTTGTGGTTACCATGAGACTACATAAAACATCTTCTACTTACAACATGCTACTTCAAGATGATAAATAACTTTACTGCATATAAAAACTGTACACTTTTATTCTCCCTTAATTTTATGTTTTTGAGTTCACAATTTACAGCTTTTTATTATTTGTATCCTTTAACAATTATTTTTTTGAGACAGAGTCTTGGTCTGTCACCCAGGCCATAGTGCAGTGGTGTAATCTCAGCTCACTGCAACCTCCGCTTCCCAGGTTCAAGCAGTTCTCATGCCTCAGCCTCCCGAGTAACTGGGACTACAGGCACGCGCAACTGTGCCCAGATAATTTTTGTATTTTTAGTAGAGACAGTGTCTTACTATGTTTTCTAGGGTGGTCTTGAACTCCTGAGCTCAAGTGATCTGGCCACCTCAGCGTCCCAAAGTGCTGGGATTACAGACATGAGCCACCACACCTGGCCTCCCTTAACAATTTATTGTAGTTACAGTTGCTTTTTAAAGTTTTGTTTTTTAACCATCATACTAGAGATAAAATTGCTTTACACACAGTATTTATAGCACTAAAGTATTCTGAATATAACTATGTATTATTTATACCATTGAGTTTTTTACTTTCATATGTTTTTGTTATTAACATATGAAAGTAACTGTTTCTTAGCTTAAATAACTCCTTTTTGTAATTCCTGTAAGACGAGGCTCATGGTGATGACCTCCCTTATTTTGGGGGGAAGATGGAGGTGAGGGAAGATTTTACTTCTCTCTTATTTCTGAAAGATAACTTTGCCAGGTATAGTATTCTTGATTGGGAGCTTTTTTCCTTCAGTACTTTGAATATATATCTTCCCACTGTCTCCTGGCATGCAGGGTTTCTGCTGAGAAATCTACTGATAGCCATGTTGTAACTCGCTTGTATGTGATACATATCTTACCTCTTTTGGTTTTCAGAATTCTTTGTTTTTGATTTTGATAATTGATTATGATGTGTCTTGGTGAACTCTCTTTGGGTTGAATTCGATTGTAACCTCTGAATTTTCTGTATCTTGATATTGGCATCTTTCTCCAGATTTGGGAAGCTTTCAGGCATTATTTTCTTAAATATGCTTTTTTGGGGAGCATTTTCTCTCTCTTCTCCTTTGGATCTCCTATTATATAAAAGTTAGGTCTCTTGATGGTGTCCCATAATTTTCATAAGCCTTCTTTATTCTTTTTACTTTTTGATCCTGTGACTCGATAATTTTAAATGTCCTGTCTTTGAACTCACTCATTGTTTCTTCTATTTGTTTGAGCCTGATGTTCAAGCTTTTAATAAAATTTTTCAGTTTAGTTATTGTATTCTTTATCTCTAGGATTTCTGTTTTTAAAAGTAGTGTCCGTTCCTTTGTCAAACTAATTCTTTTGTCTGTATATTGTTTTTCAAGTTTTACTTTTCTATCCATATTTTCTTATAATTATGTTGATATGGTTTAGATCTGTGTCCCAAACCAAGTTTCATTTCAAATTGTAATTCCCAGTGGAGTTGGGGCCTGGTGGGAGGTGATTGAATCATGGGGGTGGGTTCTCATGAATGATTTAGCATCATCC
>NW_012104299.1:1055874-1058694 GCF_000951045.1 Mandrillus leucophaeus
CATAGTGCAGTGGTGTAATCTCAGCTCACTGCAACCTCCGCTTCCCAGGTTCAAGCAGTTCTCATGCCTCAGCCTCCCGAGTAACTGGGACTACAGGCACGCGCAACTGTGCCCAGATAATTTTTGTATTTTTAGTAGAGACAGTGTCTTACTATGTTTTCCAGGGTGGTCTTGAACTCCTGAGCTCAAGTGATCTGGCCACCTCAGCGTCCCAAAGTGCTGGGATTACAGACATGAGCCACCACACCTGGCCTCCCTTAACAATTTATTGTAGTTACAGTTGCTTTTTAAAGTTTTGTTTTTTAACCATCATACTAGAGATAAAATTGCTTTACACACAGTATTTATAGCACTAAAGTATTCTGAATATAACTATGTATTATTTATACCATTGAGTTTTTTACTTTCATATGTTTTTGTTATTAACATATGAAAGTAACTGTTTCTTAGCTTAAATAACTCCTTTTTGTAATTCCTGTAAGACGAGGCTCATGGTGATGACCTCCCTTATTTTGGGGGGAAGATGGAGGTGAGGGAAGATTTTACTTCTCTCTTATTTCTGAAAGATAACTTTGCCAGGTATAGTATTCTTGATTGGGAGCTTTTTTCCTTCAGTACTTTGAATATATATCTTCCCACTGTCTCCTGGCATGCAGGGTTTCTGCTGAGAAATCTACTGATAGCCATGTTGTAACTCGCTTGTATGTGATACATATCTTACCTCTTTTGGTTTTCAGAATTCTTTGTTTTTGATTTTGATAATTGATTATGATGTGTCTTGGTGAACTCTCTTTGGGTTGAATTCGATTGTAACCTCTGAATTTTCTGTATCTTGATATTGGCATCTTTCTCCAGATTTGGGAAGCTTTCAGGCATTATTTTCTTAAATATGCTTTTTTGGGGAGCATTTTCTCTCTCTTCTCCTTTGGATCTCCTATTATATAAAAGTTAGGTCTCTTGATGGTGTCCCATAATTTTCATAAGCCTTCTTTATTCTTTTTACTTTTTGATCCTGTGACTCGATAATTTTAAATGTCCTGTCTTTGAACTCACTCATTGTTTCTTCTATTTGTTTGAGCCTGATGTTCAAGCTTTTAATAAAATTTTTCAGTTTAGTTATTGTATTCTTTATCTCTAGGATTTCTGTTTTTAAAAGTAGTGTCCGTTCCTTTGTCAAACTAATTCTTTTGTCTGTATATTGTTTTTCAAGTTTTACTTTTCTATCCATATTTTCTTATAATTATGTTGATATGGTTTAGATCTGTGTCCCAAACCAAGTTTCATTTCAAATTGTAATTCCCAGTGGAGTTGGGGCCTGGTGGGAGGTGATTGAATCATGGGGGTGGGTTCTCATGAATGATTTAGCATCATCCCCTTGGTGCTGTTCTTGTGATAGTGAGGGTGTTCTCACTATCACTATCTAGTGGTTGTTAAAAGTGTGTAGCACCTTCGCCCTCACTCTCTCTCTCTTGCTCCTGCTCTAGCCATGTGATGCACCTGTTCCCCCTTTGCCTTCTGCCATGATTATAAATTTCCTGAGGCCTCTCTAGAAACTGAGCAGATAGTAGCATCATGCTTCCTGTACAGCCTATTGAACTGTGAGCCAATTAAACCTCTTTTTCTTTATAAATTATCCACTCTCAGGGCTTTATAGCAATGCAAGAACAAACTAATACATCCGTGATCTTCTTAGAAGGATTATTCTGAATTGTCAGTCATTTTGTAGACCTTCATATTTTTAGGGATCATTGTTGGAGGTTTCTCTCTTAGTTTCTTTTTGTGGTGTTTATTTCCTTGATTTTTTTGTAATTGTTGTGTCCTTACCTTGCTGTCTGTGCGTTTGATGAATTGGCTTCCTCTTTTGGCCTTTGCAGATGTCCTTTGGTGGGGATGGACACTTTCAATATTTATTCTAGCCTAAGATTCTGGATGGACCAGCTGATAGTGACCATGAGCAAGCAGATTTTGCTATTGGGTTCTTTAATTACAACGGGCTGCTGCCTGTTCTATGAAGTCAGGTGTTGCTTCTGGTTGTGCTTCATAGTCCAGTGAGACCATTGGCTAGGCTGCACAATCAAGCACAGCTGCTGGCTGGGCTCTGTGATAATCTCTGATTAGGCAGGGTTGCAGTCTGGGTTCCCTGGCATGGTGGTACTCATGTTTGAAATCTGTAGTTGGATGGGGCTGAAGGTTGGACTCCAATGCTGGCAAGGTCTCTGGGGTTGCTGCTCAGCCAGCCACTCAGATGGGCAAAGCCAGATGCTGTGCCCACAGTTATGTGTAGTTTTGAGCTTGCCTCACTCCAATGCTGGACAGGGGAAATCACTGCTATGATTGGATTGGACTACATGCTCTGCTTTGCAGATAATGCAGGGATCTGGGCTTGCCTCTCGGCCTGGGGAAGTATGCCAAGCTCCGAGGCTGGGTGGCAGATCTGGCTAGGGACTTGAGCTTGGCAGATCTCTCAACCATGCTTCCTGCTCAGTGATGCTATTTGTTGGTCTCTCTGATTGGGTGTCTCCACTGGCCGGAATGCAGAGGTTGCTGTGAGCTCCATTTTCTCTTCTTGGTTTCTAGCTGATCTCAGATGTTCTAGCCCTGCTAATACTCCCAAGGCAAGGCAGAAGTGGGCCTCCTGCCAGGCATCTTGGAATGCTGGGAAAGCTGGATGTTCACCTCCAGATCTCTTTCCCACTGTAGAAACCATGGGCCTAGGGGAATCCTCTCTGTGTGGCACTATGGTGGTTTGTGGGAGGGACAATACAGTCAACGTGAAACCATTTCTATTTTTTTTGTAACGTGACTTTTGTCAGTTCTGTG
>NW_012104299.1:1059659-1062594 GCF_000951045.1 Mandrillus leucophaeus
AATCTAGAGGGTATTCAAACTTCAGTGTAAGAACCGTAAGCTGGAATGTGCTGTTAGACACAGTAGTGGGTGGTAATACGCATTTTGTTCTCATGCAGTGAAACTGGTTGCCTTTCACTGAACATCTTTGTTCCTAGAACCTTAAAGTCTAATCATGTCTGAATAAATGCATTGAAATGTTTTTTCAAATATATTGTGGAAAACTGTGAAAGAAGCATTTTTCATAGTTCATTTCCTCCAATATTCATGTCTTAACTAATCTTAGTGCTTACCAAAAGGTAACCTGAAAGAAGGCATTGTGTACAAGTTGAACAAAGTAGAAGTAGTTCCACATACCAGTGAAGCAGAATAATAAGTAATGTAAAGTAGCCAGTGGTAGAATGGTTGCTGCATTAACTGGTAATTGCCTCAGACAAAAAATATTGTCTTAAGTTATACCCAAATGTGCAGGGGTTTAAAGACAAATAAAATACTGCATTGCTTTGAATAAAAGACATCATTTTCATGTTGTTGACATGGAGAGCTTTTTCATGACTGTGAGAACATCTCTTTCTCATTGCATGTAAACAAGCATCTGATCATAATATGGACAAAGTGATAGAAAAAGTTAGATCCAACATGCTTTTACTTACTTTGTGTGTGTTTTAAAGAATTTGGAACTAAATGTTGAAAATTGTAAATTCAGCAAGTCTTGAACCAAGTTGGGTGCACTGTGCAATCTTTGTTTTCATTTGATTAGTATTTATTGATTCCCTGTATGTGCCAGGCACTGTGATAAATGGTTGATACTATTTCACTGATGACAGTGGACATGGGGTGATGTTACACTGGGGGAGAGAGACATTACAAACAGCCCTAATGAAGATGTAGATTATATAGTGAATCTGAAGGTGATATATCCTGTGGAACAAAAGGGTAGCAAAGCAGGGAAAGGGGAACTAGGTGGACTTAGGGGCTGCGGAATTGCAGTGTTCAATTTAAAATTGAGTGGTCTGGGAGGTCTCGGTACAAAGGTGATGCTAAACAAAGCCTCAATACTTTGAGAAAGTGCTGTATGACTATCAGGCAGAACCTCCTGCCCCCAAGGTGAGAGCACTTCTGACACATTATAGGCCTGGGCAGCAGGTAGGTGGACTGTGGTGGTGGTGGTGGGATAGAGCAGTAAAGATGAGCTGTGAGAGGTCACTGGGATTGGATTAAGTGAGGCCTCTTGGGTGTGGTGGAATCTTTGACTTTTCCTTTTTCCGTTTTCTTTTTTAATAACAGCTTTGTTGAGATAAAATTCACATACCAACAATTCACTCGTATGTGTACAATTCAGTGGTTTTTAAAATTGTATTCAGGATGTTATGTAACCATCATCACAGTCAATTTTAGAAAATGTTCATCTTCCCCAAAAGAAACACCATATCCTTTAGCAGTTACCCTCTCAGATCGCCATCTCACCCTAGGCAACCACTAATCTGTTTTCTGTTTCTATGCGTTTCCCTATTCTGGAAATTTAATATAAATGGAATCCTACAGTATGTGGTCTGTTGTGACACTTAGCTTAATGCTGTCAAGGCTTATCCATGTTATAACATGTTTTTTTTTTTTTCTATTTTTAATTAATTTTTGTTTTGAGACAGGATCTTATTCTTTTTCCCAGGCTGAAATGCAGTGGGGCAGTCATGGCTCACTGCAGCTACAACCTCTGGGGCTTAAGCAATCCTGCTGCCTTAGCCTCTCGAATAGCTGAGGCTATAGGCGCGTGCCACCATGCTCGGCTGATTTTCTTCTTTTTTGTAGAAACACAGTCTCACTATGTTGCCTACGCTGGTCTCGGACACCTGGGCTCAAGCGATCCTCCTGCCTCAGCCTCCCAAAGTACATGTATTAATCCTTCTTTCCTTTTTATGTTTGAATAATATTCTACTCTAAGAATATACCACATTTTGTTTATTCATTTATCAACTGATGGATATTTGGGTGGTTTCCTCTTTTTGGATGTTATGAATAAGGCTAGTATAAACATTTATAGACAAAGTTTTGTGTGGATATATGTTCTCATTTCTTACCTTGGAGTGAAACTACTGGGACACATGGTAACTCTATTTAACGTTTCGAGGAATTGTCAGACAGACTGTCTTCCAGCATGTCTATACCATTTTATATTCCCAGCAGCAGTGTTGAAGGTTCTGACTTCTCTACATCTTCACCAATACTTGTTACTATTTGTCTTTTTTTTATTATTGCTATTCTTTGGGGCATGAAGTGATATGTCATTCTTGTTTTAATTTGTAGTTGCTTAAAGACAGTGATGTTGAGCATCTTTTCATATGCTTTTTGGCCTTTTGTATATCTTTTTGAAGAAATGTCTATTCAGGCTCTTTGCCCATTTTACAATTGAGTTTAATTATCCATTTATTATTGGGCTATAAGAGTTATTTATATATTCAAGATATAAGTCTCCTATCAGAGATATGATTTGGAAATATTTTATCTCATTCAGCACATACCAAGGGCTTAATTAAATTTTGTCAAATAAATATTAGAACATCCTAAATTATATTTTCACTACATTATTGTTGTAATTTTAGAATTTAGCCAATTATATACCAATTTTAATTTCCCTCCTTAAATAATTAAAATGTATTAAGATAAATTGATAAATGTCTCATTATTTTAATACCTTTAAATTCATCATTATTATTGGTGAGGTGTTTAAAATCTGTCATTTAAACAAATGGACAAATTACAAAAACATGGAACACATTTTTTGTTTAAAAAATTAATATTTGATTTTTAAATTTTATAGATGGAAAAAGTGGAGGCAGATCTAACTAGATCCAAATCTCTTCGTGAGAAACAGTCAAAGGAGTTTTTATGGCAACTGGAGGACATCAGACAGCGGTATGAACAACAGGTTGGTCTTTCATTTTGATGCTGCCATTAA
>NW_012104299.1:1062644-1071719 GCF_000951045.1 Mandrillus leucophaeus
TTTTTTTTTTTTCTATTTTTAATTAATTTTTGTTTTGAGACAGGATCTTATTCTTTTTCCCAGGCTGAAATGCAGTGGGGCAGTCATGGCTCACTGCAGCTACAACCTCTGGGGCTTAAGCAATCCTGCTGCCTTAGCCTCTCGAATAGCTGAGGCTATAGGCGCGTGCCACCATGCTCGGCTGATTTTCTTCTTTTTTGTAGAAACACAGTCTCACTATGTTGCCTACGCTGGTCTCGGACACCTGGGCTCAAGCGATCCTCCTGCCTCAGCCTCCCAAAGTACATGTATTAATCCTTCTTTCCTTTTTATGTTTGAATAATATTCTACTCTAAGAATATACCACATTTTGTTTATTCATTTATCAACTGATGGATATTTGGGTGGTTTCCTCTTTTTGGATGTTATGAATAAGGCTAGTATAAACATTTATAGACAAAGTTTTGTGTGGATATATGTTCTCATTTCTTACCTTGGAGTGAAACTACTGGGACACATGGTAACTCTATTTAACGTTTCGAGGAATTGTCAGACAGACTGTCTTCCAGCATGTCTATACCATTTTATATTCCCAGCAGCAGTGTTGAAGGTTCTGACTTCTCTACATCTTCACCAATACTTGTTACTATTTGTCTTTTTTTTATTATTGCTATTCTTTGGGGCATGAAGTGATATGTCATTCTTGTTTTAATTTGTAGTTGCTTAAAGACAGTGATGTTGAGCATCTTTTCATATGCTTTTTGGCCTTTTGTATATCTTTTTGAAGAAATGTCTATTCAGGCTCTTTGCCCATTTTACAATTGAGTTTAATTATCCATTTATTATTGGGCTATAAGAGTTATTTATATATTCAAGATATAAGTCTCCTATCAGAGATATGATTTGGAAATATTTTATCTCATTCAGCACATACCAAGGGCTTAATTAAATTTTGTCAAATAAATATTAGAACATCCTAAATTATATTTTCACTACATTATTGTTGTAATTTTAGAATTTAGCCAATTATATACCAATTTTAATTTCCCTCCTTAAATAATTAAAATGTATTAAGATAAATTGATAAATGTCTCATTATTTTAATACCTTTAAATTCATCATTATTATTGGTGAGGTGTTTAAAATCTGTCATTTAAACAAATGGACAAATTACAAAAACATGGAACACGTTTTTTGTTTAAAAAATTAATATTTGATTTTTAAATTTTATAGATGGAAAAAGTGGAGGCAGATCTAACTAGATCCAAATCTCTTCGTGAGAAACAGTCAAAGGAGTTTTTATGGCAACTGGAGGACATCAGACAGCGGTATGAACAACAGGTTGGTCTTTCATTTTGATGCTGCCATTAAATTTTTAAAATACATATATACTTTCTCTTTTAAAAATTGCTATCACAAAATATCTGCATAATGAAAATATTACTAAGAGCTGTTATTACCAACATATTTAAAATAATGTTTGTGTCAATAAAATCTGTAAACAGAATTTTAACACTCCACTGAAGTGTATTCTGACAGTTTGTTTTATCTGAATGTTTGATTGAAACATCGATTGTAATTGATGAGACTGGGTAATTTCTAAGAAAAGAGCTTTGATTGGCTCACAGTTGTGCATGTTGTACAGAAAGCATAGTGGCCTCTGTTTCTGGAGAGGCCTCAGGAAGCTCCCAATCAAGGCAGAAGGAAGCGGAAGCAAGCACCTTACATGGCAAAAGCAGGAGCCAGCGAGCGAACCAGCGAGACAGAGAGAGAGAAGCGAGGAGGTGCCGTACACTTTCAAATGACCAGATCACTCGTGAACTCAGAGTGAGAGCTCACTTATCACCAAGGGGATGGCCCAAACCATTCATGAGGGATCCGCTCCCATGATTCAAACATCTCCCACCCCATGATCCACCACCTCCAACACTGGGGATTACATTTCAACATGAGATCTGGGTGGGAACAAGTATCCTAACAATGTCAGTAATTCTTCTGTCCTGTCAGAGCACTAGTTAAACCTCCATTAATTTGAGAAATAGGGCTGAGTACTTACTATGTGCCAGGTGCTGTCCATGGTGTGAGGGAGAACAGCAACAGAGAGCATGCCTCCTCTCTCATGGAGTTTGCTTTTTGGTGACTAATCAGTCTACAAATTAAAAAGTGAAATAATTTTGAAGAGTGAGTTTTATTATGATTATTATTATTATTATTATTTTTGAGATGGAGTCTCAGTCTCTCACCCAGGCTGGAGTGCAGTGGCGCCATCTTGGCTCGCTGCAACTGCCACCTCCTGGGTTCAAGTGATTCTCCTGCCTCAGCCTCCCGAGTAGCTGGGATTACAGGCACACGCCACCACGCCCAGCTAATTTTTGTATTTTTAGTAGAGACGGGGTTTCACCATGTTGGCCAGGCTGGTCTTGAACTCCTGATTTCAGGTGATCTGCCCACCTCGGCCTCCCAAAATGCTGGGATTACAGGTGTGAGCCACCACACCCGGCCTAAAGAGTGACTTATGTAGAAGAAAAAATGGTACCTTTATAGCCTTTGCCAGATGGAGGGTGGGAAGGGGATTACCAGCCTTGAATAACTGATCAGGGAAACCCTGATATTTGTGCTGAGTTCTAAAAACTAGGAAGGAGCCAGCCATGAGCTCTGGAGAAATAGTATTCCAGTCTGAGGGAACAGCACGTTCAAAGATCCTGAGAAGAGAGCAAGCTGGAAGTGTTCAAGGAAGATAACTGATGATGAAGACCAGATTAGCCAGAGTATGAGGAGAAAAGTTCCTGCTGTGGGAGATGAAGGGGAAGAGGGAGGTTAGGACCAGGATGTGTAAGGAGTTGAGATTTTGTCCTCAGTGGTCTGCCTCTTACTTAGTAATACAAAGTTTTATTTTCTTCTTTTAAAAATATATTTCTACTTATTCCCAAAATACTTAAAATTACTATTAATTTTTAGCTTGGTTTTCCTTTGGTAAACATGATCCTAAACCTCAGTGGCTTAGAACAAAAAAGGCTTATTTCATACTTATGTCATGTGTCCTTTGAGGACTGACTGCAGCTCTGACCCATGTCATGTCATCTTGAGTCCAGTTTTTAGAATGAACTATCTGGAACATTGCTATGGGAAATGGAAAAGGAAATATTTTCAGCATCTGCTGGCTTCTAACATTGACCCAGAAGTAAGTTTACTCACATTTTATTGGCCAAAGCAAACATGGCCTCCCTGGTGTAATCCTCCGCCTGGAAGGAGCATCACAGAGAAGACCATCAAATGGGGTTAGCATAAAACAGTTTACCATGCTGACTACAATTGCAAACTTAGAAAATGTAAAAACATAGAAGATGCTGGAACTGGGTGTTAAAGGTACATTCTTTATCAAGCAGCGCAGGTGTTATGACACAGGACCAATAAAAAAGGAAATGTAGTCTTGGCAGACAAAATATTCATCATTGAACAATATGTACATAGACACAATAATTAGATGACATTTATTGTTTTCAACTTTAAAAACTAGCTTAGGGTTACAGAACAGGGCATAGATGTTACCAACTGTATTAGTCTGTTCCCACACGGCTAATAAAGACATACCCGAGACTGGGTAATTTATAAAGGTAAGAGGTTTAATGGACTCACAGTTCCACATGGCTGAGGAGGCCTCACAATCATGGCAGAAGGCAAAGGAGAAGCAAAGTCACCTTTTATATGGTGGCAGGCAAGAGAGCTTGTGCAGGGGAGCTCCCATTTATAAAACCATCAGATCTTGTGAGACTTACTTACTAACACGAGAACAGTATGGGGGAAACTGCCCCCATGATTTAATTATCTCCACCTGGTCCCACCCTTCACACGTGGGGATTATTACAATTCAAGGTGAGATTTGGATGGGGGCACATCCAAACCATATCACCAGCCTTGCTCTTCTAACAGTAAAGGTTAAGATGGTCTAGGTATGGAAGTGGAAGAAAGGGATGGAGGGCCTGGGAGGGGAAGGGTGAGAGCACTGAGGTATTATCATGAAGTGTGGGTTTGAGCAGCTGCCCATGTAATGAAACAAAACACAGAGGTTTTAGTATATTCCTCATTACAGGAGGAACTGAGAGGAATGGAGTAACTAGTAAAATGGTGACAAGAGTGGGAGAGAGGAGCGAGGGAGTGTAAATGAGCTAAATCCCCATTTGTCCTAGTAGAAAACCTATAAGGAGTGTCTAGCTTTGGTAAATAGAGAGCTCTGTAGCATGTTTTGTAGAGGCAGGGAAGTAATCACCAGAGAAAGGAGCACAGACGTGTTTTAAAAGAGTTGCCACTAGTACAGGAGTGGGATGGGGCAAGGACCTGTTACTTTTTGTTAGAAGACGAGGTTTACCATTTTATTTTTAAAAATCATGTGTGCACATATACAGACACATATGCACATATGAATATGTATACTTTATATTTACATATTCATATATAAGATATATATGTTCTGTTCCCAAAAAAAATTCATATAGATTTTAATCCCCAAATTTTATTTCTTAGAACCTATCCTATAGAAATATTTATACATGTGCAAAAAGATGCATGTTCATCCATGTTTTGGGAGGATTATTTGTAATATTGAAAAAAGTTGTAAATAAAATGAATGATTAAATAAATTATGCTGGCTGGGCGTGGTGGCTCACACCTGTAATCCCAGCGCTTTGGGAGGCCGAGGCAGGCAGATCACAAGGTCAGGAGATTGAGACCATCCTGGCTAACACAGAAAAACCCCGTCTCTACTAAAAATGCAAAAAATTAGCCGGGCTTGGTGGTGGGTGCCTGTAGTCCCAGCCACTCGGGAGGCTGAGGCAGGAGAATGGCGTGAACCCGGGAGGCGGAGTCTGCAGTGAGCCGAAATGGCACTACTGCACTCCAGCCTGGATTTGACAGAGCGAGACTCTGTCTCAAAAATAAATAAATAAATAATGCCAAATACCTACTGTGGAATACAATATACTTATTAAAAAGATTGATATAAATCTGAAGGTGCCAACATATGCAGATTTCTAAGACATGTTGGTGAGGGAAATAAAGCACTTCTTAGAACACTTTGTATATTATGATCCCATTGATGTAAAATTAAAACATTGTGTCTCAAAGTTAGATATGTAAATTCAGTGAAAAAATTCTGTAAGATTATACATGACTATGGAATTGGCCTGGAATTATGGGTTAGGGTTATGATAAATTGAGACTTTCATTGTATGCTCTAAATAACCTTTTTTACTTCAAATTTCATAATGAGCATATGTTATGCATTACTTGGATAAGTAAAACATTAAAATTATGAATGCTAAGAAACAATACAATGGAATAAATATTTTGGAGCATTTATATTATATTCTTTTTTTTTTCTTAGAGATGGGGTCTTGCTCTGTCTCCCAGGCAGGAGTGCAGTGGTGCGATTATGGCTCACTGCAACCTTTAACTCCTGGGCTGGAGCAATCCTCTTACCTTAGCCTCCCAAAGTACTGGGATTACAGGCATGAGCCACTGTGCCTGGTCTGTATTGTATTCTATAGCATTTTAAGTGGGTAATAAATTTGGATTAATGAAATAGAAAATAAATTCAAACAATTTATATGCAATGTAAAAAAATAACCAATAAGTGAAAAGCCTAAAAGAGAAGAAAAGATAGAAGATAGAGCTGACACATTATTTTCAACAGTGCCAAAGTATGGATAACTTCAGACTTTCTAACTGCAAAAGCCAGTGCAATGGAGTTATTTTATCAGATTTTTTAAAAAATGGTTTTATATGAAAATGAAGTAGTTAATTTCCGATTAATATGTGATGGCGACTGAAAGTCATTCTAACACATGCCAAATTAAAAATATGTATTTCTCCTGAAATACACTTTTATCTAAAGAGCCATGGAGGGTGTTTTCCACAACTTTAGTAATGGGAGGAAGTGGCTTGGAAACTGGTTTTAGAAACTAGGTTCAGAAAACTATATGAAGAAAGCTGGAATTGGGGAGTAAGGGGTGGTAAGAGGGAGGGAAACAGAGGTAATTATTAATCAAATGTAAATAAAAATATTAAGGAAGGGCAATGAATGTTACTTTTTATTATGCTATAGTTACAAAGTATAATTTAGGTATTTTGGGATTAAAAACAATATTAGAAGCACTAAGAAAAATAAGAAAAATGTCAGCTCCTCTATGTAAACTGATGAAGGAACAGGGGAGAAGGGAAAACCAAATTTAAAGCTCTTTATGTAACACAAATGGTAATCAGAGGTTATTATACTATAGGGTGAGTATAAGATGTAACAGAATTCTCTGTGGGAGTTTTAAAATTATATTCCCGTTTTGATGATAATCACATGGGTCACAAATTTATAACCAAGTGTGGCCAAATGATGTCAGCACCTGATTTGCATTTATGTTGTAGTTGTTTTGGCACACCACTGACTTTGAAAGTCAGACACAATAAGAAAAAACACGAAGGAAAATTTAAATGCATTTGACTAAATAATAAAAAGTATTTTGAGTTAAAAAAGTAATTGAAGAAATAATTGAAGCAGATATCTTAGGCAAAGAGTAACTCTTCTTATAAAATTAATAAATGTGTAATATATAAAGATAATTAGCAGATAAATATAGTAATTAGCATAAATCATAAGAAAATCATTAATGTCCCAATAAGTGACCTGGCAAAGGAAAGAAAGAGATAAGAAATGAATCAAGTGAACAGCTGTGTAGAAACATCTTTAGCCTTGGTGTTAATAAAAATGCAAATTAGAATTAACCATGATGTGCCATCTAAAGTCGGTAAAAGTTTAGTGAAATTGGTACTTTTATACATGCTAGTGGCATTATAGGCTTTTTGGAAAGGATTCTGGCAGTTTGTATCAAGAGTCATGAAAAGTGCTTACACCCTCTGACCCAATTATCCTTAACCTCAAAAATCAGACAGAAATATAAAAACAATGTTGTTAATTATTTTTTAGAGAATGAAATCATGGTGAATTCTTTTTTTGTATACCCCCTATTATCCACATTGTGACAGTTTCACTCTTTCAATGTAAAAAATGTATATAAATTTGTCTGGAAGCATATTAAACTTCAAAGGCTTTTCTCAGAATGATAGATTTTAAAATCTATCAAATTTTTGTCTTTGTATTTTCTTGATCAAAAATAATACTAACACAGGAAGGGATACTGATGAATTCTTTAAAGAACTGATACTATTAATGGAAGGCATATACCACTGCATCAATTTTTCTTTTTTTTTTTTTTCATGAAAAAGAGATGATACAAATGTAGTATATAACAGGAATATAAAAAACACACACAAGCGTACCTCAGGTGAGTGCAGATTTCACCTGTTTTTATTCTTTCTATATCTAGAGGCCTATACATTAGAATCAACGCTGAGAACGAAGATCCCAGGTGGTAGTTCACCAAGGAAAGATGAAGGCAGGAGTATGAACTAGTACATTTTAGGAGAATATTTATTGATGTGACAATATACAAACATTTTTAGTTAGCTTTTTTTTTTTCCAGCAGAATATTGTATTAACTGTAATGGTATTTCCCCTGACCACTCCACAAATTGTTCGGATTTTTTCCTGTGGAAGTTTATCATGACAAACGATAGGCATACAGTAGTGAGCTCTACAAGCCAGCATGAGTACACTAAGAATGAAGCCGATTACACTAAGCTCATTTGCTTCTTTGAACAGGGTAGCCAGGCTGGTAGATAAGGAAATAGGAGTAGATGTAATATATCTGGCTTTCATGGAGCCATCTGACGGTGTCTGCATGAAGGCAGTTTGGGGAAATATGGTTCGAATATTGGTACCTTTATGTGGTTAAGTGATAGTTCAAAGGGCCATCTCTGAATGATTAGTGTCAACCTGAAGTGAGATTTCTGTGTCTCTCAGTCAGTCGAGGATGATAAGGGATTAAAAAAAAAAGTTTAAAGTTTCCCAATGCTTAGAGTTCTGAGGAATAGTTAATATGCAGGATTAAAAAAAAATGAGTTTTCTGCAGCTTTAAACAGGCTGGAATTAAGAAGATTACATTTATTGGGGTTGAATATAAAATGCCATGCTTTGGTTTAGAAAATCAGTTGCAAAAGTAGAAGGAAGACAGAGAGCCACAGAGATAAGGGGAGTGTGGTGCCTGGGACACAGGGGACAAGAGAGCTAGCAGATACAGTCCCAGGTATTGTTTATGTTTCAGGTCACATAAGGAATAGGTCGATTTTGGTCACCACATTTTAAGCAGGCCACTGACAAACTTGAACATGTTCAGAAAAGAGTTTTCAGAATATAGAAAGGTCTGGAACTATGTCAGAGGGGATATTTAAAGGGAGGATTGCATATCTCTCTGTAAATTTAAGGTCTGAATTTCAGGGAGCATTGGGCTTGGTCTGTGTGATAAAAATCCTAAAAACCCACAGTTATTAGGATCTACCCTGGACCAGGCTACTCTGCATGCTTTACACATATTCAGCCACTCCCCATCTTCACAGTTGATATATATATATAATTTTTTAGACAGAGTCCCGCTCTGTCACCCAGGCTGGAGTGCCAGTGGTGCAATCTTGGCTCACTGCAACCTCTGCCACCCAGGTTCAAGCGATTCTCCTGCCTCAGCCTCCCAAGTAGCTGGGATTACAGGTGTGTGCTTCCCCTCCTGGCTAATTTTTGTATTTTTAGTAGAGACAGGGTTTCGCCATGTTGGCCAGGCTGGTCTCAAACTCCTGACGTCAGGTGATCTGCCCGCCTCTGCCTCCCAAAGTGCTGGGATTACAGGCGTGAGCCACTGCGCCTAACCCACAGAAATCTTGTGAGATAGCTGCCACTGTTTATTGTTTTCATCTTCTAGTTGTAGAAACTGAAGTATCCATTTAAGGAAGTGGCCCAGGGTCCCACACAGTTCATACAACCCTGCTCTTGACCCCACTCTAAATGCACTCCCACAGAGTTCCAGGGGGCAGAAATTGAACCCATATATAGATGGTACCGTGAGGAATATTTCGTATTGTTTCAAGGTAGTTCTTTTCTGAAGAACTCTTCCTTCAAATGTGCAACAGTTTTTCTTGTGAGAAAGTAAGTTTCCAGTG
>NW_012104299.1:1071769-1087179 GCF_000951045.1 Mandrillus leucophaeus
CATCTCTGAATGATTAGTGTCAACCTGAAGTGAGATTTCTGTGTCTCTCAGTCAGTCGAGGATGATAAGGGATTAAAAAAAAAAGTTTAAAGTTTCCCAATGCTTAGAGTTCTGAGGAATAGTTAATATGCAGGATAAAAAAAAAATGAGTTTTCTGCAGCTTTAAACAGGCTGGAATTAAGAAGATTACATTTATTGGGGTTGAATATAAAATGCCATGCTTTGGTTTAGAAAATCAGTTGCAAAAGTAGAAGGAAGACAGAGAGCCACAGAGATAAGGGGAGTGTGGTGCCTGGGACACAGGGGACAAGAGAGCTAGCAGATACAGTCCCAGGTATTGTTTATGTTTCAGGTCACATAAGGAATAGGTCGATTTTGGTCACCACATTTTAAGCAGGCCACTGACAAACTTGAACATGTTCAGAAAAGAGTTTTCAGAATATAGAAAGGTCTGGAACTATGTCAGAGGGGATATTTAAAGGGAGGATTGCATATCTCTCTGTAAATTTAAGGTCTGAATTTCAGGGAGCATTGGGCTTGGTCTGTGTGATAAAAATCCTAAAAACCCACAGTTATTAGGATCTACCCTGGACCAGGCTACTCTGCATGCTTTACACATATTCAGCCACTCCCCATCTTCACAGTTGATATATATATATAATTTTTTAGACAGAGTCCCGCTCTGTCACCCAGGCTGGAGTGCCAGTGGTGCAATCTTGGCTCACTGCAACCTCTGCCACCCAGGTTCAAGCGATTCTCCTGCCTCAGCCTCCCAAGTAGCTGGGATTACAGGTGTGTGCTTCCCCTCCTGGCTAATTTTTGTATTTTTAGTAGAGACAGGGTTTCGCCATGTTGGCCAGGCTGGTCTCAAACTCCTGACGTCAGGTGATCTGCCCGCCTCTGCCTCCCAAAGTGCTGGGATTACAGGCGTGAGCCACTGCGCCTAACCCACAGAAATCTTGTGAGATAGCTGCCACTGTTTATTGTTTTCATCTTCTAGTTGTAGAAACTGAAGTATCCATTTAAGGAAGTGGCCCAGGGTCCCACACAGTTCATACAACCCTGCTCTTGACCCCACTCTAAATGCACTCCCACAGAGTTCCAGGGGGCAGAAATTGAACCCATATATAGATGGTACCGTGAGGAATATTTCGTATTGTTTCAAGGTAGTTCTTTTCTGAAGAACTCTTCCTTCAAATGTGCAACAGTTTTTCTTGTGAGAAAGTAAGTTTCCAGTGTGAGTGGGCTGCGGTGTATTTTTGGAGTGTTATGGAGGGGTACTGTGCCTTCCGGGGGCTGTCCTACTGCAGTGGTCTCTTCCAAAACCAGGATTCTGGGACTTTCTGTTCATCTGCCTGATTAGTTCCCAGCCCCTCTTGACAGACCGACTTCTCTCATTCCACCGCTGACTTAGGTACCTGTCTGGCTGGATTTCCCCGTGTCAGGACTCTTGCCTACTTTCTCAGTTGCCACTCAAATGGAAGTGTGAACATTTTCCTATTGTTTTGTTTTTTTCTCTAAAAGGTAAAATTGTAAGTGTTATGATGATAGCATTTCACATCAGGAGGGGTTTTAGATGCCGAGCATCTGGGCCCTCGCTTCTCCAACTCAGGTAAGGTGATCCCGGGGGGAGTGTGAGCAAGTGCTAGGGGTTCCTGAGGCTGCGTACATGCTTCTTGGAGTGTTGCATTCACTCAGTTAGATTGTGGGAAAGCAATGTAGTTTTACTATTGAGGTAACATTCCTATTAAAACAAACATAGACTTTCCTGTTTTGTAAAATGCAAAGTTCTCATGAATTTTTAAGACAAAATAGGACATTTCAAAGAAACTTCCAGCTTGCAGAGGCTGCTTCAGGCTATGCCCTCAGATCCCCCAGGGGGGTCCTATTCATCTTCACTGCTGCTAAGAGTACTGTGGTGGAAAAGTTTTAAAAGCATTTATCCCGTCTAATCCTCACATTTTATAATGAGGGAACTGACTGACATTCAGAGGAGATGAATGGACTTGTGCCTTCTGGGCCTCAGTTTCCTTCTCCAGTTTTAATTTTTGAGCCCCTCTCTTACAGGAAGCATCGTGCCAGAAACTGTAATGAAGTGAAAACAGCAAAGTAGTATTTTAAAGTATCGTAGCCAAAATCCAGGCATAAAGTGTGCAGATGTGGAAAGAAAAACATCAAACACATGGGCTAAATGCTCACACAAATATCCTGTAAAGCCCAAGCTTTCATCAAGATTTCCTGTTTCTTTCCTGTATAACCCATTGGAACAAAAAGACAATTCTAATTGTCTTTTCACAAACCTCATTCAAGTTGGAAACAAACAACCAAGCAGGCATGCTAGGACTTCCTGGACTACAGAGATTTCTTTGGCAACTCCATGATATCATTCTTTAATCTTGTATTTTATATCTTTGCTTTCCACTACAAAGCCTTGAAGGAAAAATGTAGTTCAGCAGATAAACAAGTGGCCAGCTCTCCAGAAAGAATAAGTGCTTATTGTCAATGATTACAGAAATAAAACAAAACAAAACAAAACAAAAAAACACTGAAGGGCCAACTTCTTACAAGCCGCCATTATTTAAAACTTAAAATATTTTGGTAGCAAAGATAGTAGCAAAGACAAAACAAATTATGCAAGATAAGCAAGTAGGAAATTTTAAGTGAAGGTCAGTTGGGATATTTAAAAAGCAGATAGCACGTGATTCCCAATCCTTGTCCTTTGTAAATATTCTAGTCGTTAATTAGCTAGGTGGTATAACCTTCAAGCTTAGGCTTTTTAAATTTTTATTTATTTATTTATTTATTTTTGAGACAAAGTCTCGCTCTGTCGCCCAGGCTGGAGTGCAGTGGCACAATCTTGGCTCACTGCAACCTCCGCCTCCCAGGTTCAATCAATTCTCCTCCCTCAGCCTCCCAAGTAGCTGGGACTACAGGCGCATGCCACCGCACCCGGCTAATTTTTTTTTTTTTTTGTATTTTAGTAGAGATGGGGTTTCACCGTGTTGCCCAGACTGGTCTTGAACTCCTGAGCTCAGGCAATCCGCTCGCCTTGGCCTCTCAAAGTGCTAGGATTACAGGAGTGAGCCACGGCGCTCGGCCAGGCTTCTTTTAAATGAAACTATTTAGTCTACACTGGAAAAGGAGATGGTGGAAAGGAAGAGAGGGAGGAAAGAAGGAAGACACTCACTAGCATATGTTCCCAGGAAGGTAGAGATACTGGGCAGGACCCGCATTACGCAGGGAGCTGCTAGCCTCTGATGATGGCCAGGTCTCTCTCCTGTGCCTGGGGAGAAAAGAAGGGAAGGCCAGGTGTGTAGAAGTCTGTGGATCTGCAAAAGGCAGATGAAGACTTTCTTATTACTGAGGTTTTTCTTTGTCAGATAGGCGGCAAGATCATTTGCTGAGACTGGAGGAATTACATGGACAGGAGAGCAAATAAAAGTGGGAATTGTTTGAAATTATTTGGGTGATAGCAAGACTGATCTGAGTAGAAAGACTTCGTAAACTTTCTCTTCAGTATTGAGGTTCCAGATGAGGTTAATGACCGTGCATTTGTGGGGCTCCCTAAAATCCCTTCAAAATGGATTTCCATATGACTTATCGATTTCTAGATATATATGATTTATTGTATGTCCAGTATGCTGCTATTACTCTCTTTGTTTTATTCTTGCTCACCTTATCATACTCTTTTTGAAAGTCTTTTTTTGCTTGACATTCCTCTTCCAATTCATAATAAATAATTTTTGAACCCCAACTACATATCAGCCCCTGTGGTGTCCTCAGTGGTGATCGAGACAAATGCAATCCTTGATCTAATGGTGCTTCCTTTCAAATTACTTATTTGAATAAGCACCAAATTCAGGGAATGCAGCTACACCGCAAGTCACAGATTGGTCCTGCAGGCAATGGCAAAGTACCAGATTCCCAGCCGTTAGGCTGCCAGACTCAGAGGCCCAGGCAGTGATGCTACAGAGCCTGGGCCCCTGTGTCCAGGTCCAGTGGTTGGAGCCTAGAGTCATAGAATGGGCGCTGATATTTAGTGAAAGACAATTGAAGAGCCTTCTCTTCCTCTTTTTTTTTTTTCTTTTGACCTGAAGCTGTTCTCATCTAGGTTAAAACAAGTGGCACCTTTAGCTAGAGTGAATATTAAAAGAGCAAAGATGGGCTGGGTGCAGTGGCTCATGCCTGTATTTCCAGTAACTCAGGAGGCCCAGGAGGGAGGATTGCTTGGAGCCAGGAGTGAGAGACCAGCCTGGGCAATGTATTGAGGCCCCCATCTCTATTAAAAAAAAAAAAATAGACTGGTATGGTGGCTTGTGCCTGTGTTCCAAGCTATTTTAGGGGCTAAGGTTCCAGAGTTGTTTGAGCCTGGGAGTTCAACGTTACAGTGAGCTTTGATAGCACCACTGCACTCCATCCAGCCTGGGTGACAGATTAAAAAAAAAAAAAAAAAGTTTTCCTAGATAGTTATATGGACTAACTCATTATTTAAGTACATTTAAAATATAAAGTAGAACTAATGCCTTCTCAATCATTCATTATTTAACACATGTTTATTGAGTGACTACTTTGTGCTAAACACAAGTGCTTAGGATATAACAGTGAACAAAATATAGAGTCTTTACCCTTATGATGATGGAGAAAAACACTACCACTACCCGCTATCACTACCAACCACCACTACTAGCATGCACACACACACACACACACACACGCACGCACGCACGCACATCTTTTTCAAAACAAAATTTAAGGTAGGGTGAGGTAATAATAACTGTTGTGAAGAAAAATAAGCTAAAGTGTGAGTGAAAGGGCTACTTTATAAATGGTTATTATTTTATACAAGGTGTTATTGTAGTTAAGATTGTTAGTGAAGGACTCTACTGAAATGATATTCAAATTAAGACCTGGATGAAGTAAAGGAGGAAACCATACAAAAACCTGAGGTAAGGAACGAACATTCCAGGCAGAGGGAAGAGCAGTTGCAACAGCCATGAGAGATGGGTTAGTTTGTAGCTGGAATGGAGTGAACTTGGAAGAGAGTGGTAGGAGCCAAAGTACAATACAGGGTAGATTTTATCACATCCTATGGATTGTGGTAGGAGATTGGATTTTATTCTGAGTGTGTTGAGAAGCCTTTGGAGCATTTGAGCAAGATCTGGTTTGCATTTTTTTGTTTGTTTGTTTTTGAGGTGGAGTCTCACTCTGTCACCCAGGCTGGAGTGCAGTGGCATGATCTCAGCTCGCTGCAGCCTCCACCTCCTGGGTTCAAGTGATTCTCTTGCCTCAGCCTCCCAAGTAGCTGAGACTACAGGTGCCTGCCACCACGTCCGGCTAATTTTTTATTGTATTTTTAGTAGAGATAGGGTTTCACTATGTTGGCCAGGCTGGTCTCAAACTCCTGACCTCATGATCCACCCACCTTGGCCTTCCAAAGTGCTGGGATTATAGGCGTGAGTCACTGCACCTGGCCTGGTTTGCATTTTTGAAAGATCTCTCCAGCTGCCGTGTGAAGCTTTGATTATGATGGAGGCAGGAGAGGAAGCAGGGGACCTAGTTAGAGGATGATTGCAGTGGGTGGTTAGAGGTTACCCGGGCTGGGACTAGGGTGGGAATGGTGGGGGAGATGGCGAGTCGTCAGATTTGGGATCTGTTTTGCAGGCAGGACTTGTCAATGGATGTGAAATAGAATGTAAGGTAAAGAGGGGGCTAAAATGTGACCTAGAAGTTTTCCAGCTGAGCAGCCAGGTGGATGGTGGTGACAGACACTGAGACATGAGTAGAGAGAAGAGAAAGGAGCTTCCAGGACTGAGTCTAGGGGCTGCCGACACTTACATATGAGGAAGAGGTGGAGGAAGCAGCAAAAGAGACTGAGAAGGAACAACCAGTGAGGTAAAAGGAAAGTCTAAGAGGGTGGGATTTCCCATAAGCCGTGTGCAGTGTTTCAGGAAGGAGGAAGTGAGTAACCACTTGTTTCAGGTGTTGCCAAGAAGGGACGTTAGATGGGGACTGAGGACTGACCGCTGGATGGCGAGGTCTTCAGCCACCTCAACAACACTGGTTTCAGTAGAATGTGGGAACCAAAGCCTGAATTATGTGGGTGGACAGACAATGGGTTGTGAGCAGCCGTTTTGAGGAATTTTGAAAGAAAAGGGAGCAGAGAAATGGGTGGTATCTAGAGGGACATATGGGGTCAAGGAAAAGTGTTTTAAAAATGAGATACACTAAAGACATGTTTGCTTGTTGATGAGACTGATCCACTGGAGAAGGAAATATTGATGATGCAGAGAGTGGTGGGATAATTTCAAGAGCAACATGCTTAATTTGGCAAGAAAGAATGGAATCCAGTGTAAAGATGAAGGAACTCGCCTTAGGTAGCTGCAAGGCCAGCCATGCGTCCAAGCCATAGGTAAGGCAGGGTCTTTGCAGGTGGACCAGCCAATTTGGTGATGGGGAAGATGAAGCAGCTGTATCTACCTACTTGTAATTCTGTTTTTCGAATGCTACCTTGTTTCATTCAAAATGATGAATAGTTTACAAAGCATTGTGGTAGGCAAGATAAGGAAGGTAAAAAGAAAGTAAAGACATAGTGCTATATATTGGAGGAGTTTATAACCCTGTTGACCTATTCGTCCTTCTAAATTATGAACTCTAACTGGCAAACTTACATGATTTTTATATTTCATGTTCATTCAAAAGCAGTGACATACTAGATTAATACATGGACATTTCATCAGGAACTGAATGTGTTTTAGAGAAACACATAAAGTAAAATGAATTAAAATATACAGTTAAGACTTTTTTTCCTAAAAATTTTGAACTCCTTCTATATGGAGTTCATTAATTTAGTTAATTAGTTAATTAATGTTAATTAAATTTAGTTACTTTTCTCAATTTGTGTGGCTTAAGTTGTCCATTATTAAACCATGAAAACAAAAACTCCTTTTGAAGCATTTGACTATCTGGTTCCTCCTGAGTTTCAACTGAGATCTGGCAGATAAAAACACAGAAAGTAATAGCTCAGTTTTCAAAAAGTTTTAAAAGCTCAGGGTGATTGTCACTCATCACCTACAGGTGCCAGAGAAGTGTTTTGAAGTGTTAAATGGGAAGATAACTGCAGGAGATAGCGCCTGCTTCCAGCCTTGCTTCATCTATCAGCTTGCTCATCACAGCTGTGCTTCCAGCCTTCTGCTTTCCCTGTATCCTGAGCTTCGGGAGCTTCAGCAGGCAGTAGTCCTGGCTGTTGATGGTTGGCTGGAGAGGAAAAGGAATGAAGCAGCAGTGTATGCTGGCAGGCCCTGGTGCCATCTCTAACAGCAGTTATCACAGCAACATTAAACTTTTAAATAAGGAGAACTTCCATACCTAAACTGAACTGTTGATTGACAGATTTCATGGATGGCCCTTTTTGTTGTGGCAAATATCTAATCTGGGAGCCACATGGCCATCCCCAAATGACACATTCTATTTCTGTTCTTGACACACTGCCTGCTTTTTACAATTTTTTTGTGCCTATTTCTATTAAAGTGTTCAGAAAGTCAGACCAGATTGTAGTATTTTCTGTGCTAAAATGTAGTTTTACTCTGACTCCAGAGACTCAGAGAAGATCGTATATGTCCTTAGTTTTATCTTTAAGGGAGTCTTTCTCATATAGTGAAGTATCCAATAGCATGTTTTATATCATATAACTGCGACTAAAAAGAAAGATTCCAACATCTTTTAGTGAGGATATGAAATCAGTCTAGTGAAACTACTGCCTTTATGGTAGACTCTGCCCCATTAGCACAAAATGTCTGCAGCTTTAACAAATTTAGTAACTTATTTTGACATTTCAAGTGTGCAATTTTGCAGATGCAAACTGTTCAGAGACATAACCTGATGATGTTAAATATATATCTCATTACATGAAAAATACCAGGGCCTGATGTACCTGTTGCCTATTTCTTAGTATGCATCTTAACATCATGAGTCTAATGACCTACATATTATGTTGGTGCAAAAGTAATTGCGGGTTTTGCCATGAAAGTAATGGCAAACACAACAATTACTTCCACAGTTACTTTTGCACCAACCTAATAAAACTAGTACTAAATTTTACAACCAAGAAGCAAAGGTTTTCCACAGAGAGCCCTTGAGTAGAACATGAGAGGAAAGTGTTACCTGGCAAGCCCTGTAGAAAAATCTCTGTCTATTAATGCTAACACTTTAAAGCAATGTGTCCCTTGAACAGTTAATCTGATGATCAATATAATTTTGGATACAGTTTACAATGTTTGAACTGTCCTTCATCTTTATTTTTTTTAAATGTGGCATGTTGATAATTGTGATTTTTACTAGGCAGTAGTCTTTTCTGCTACTTACTTTCCTGCTACTTCAGTCACGACAGAACTGCCTTGGCTTACTATGGGGGAAGGGTCAAAGTATCAGAAAAGTGAGACTATGAGAGTGGTTTTGTTGCTTTAGGCTAGAGAAGCCAGTGCATGAGAGGGCCTAGAGGATATGGCCTTTACTAGGGTGCTAAGGTGCACTGGTGGAAGGGGCACTGATAGCACTGAGCCAGGTCCATGGTGGTTTCCTCTGTATTCTGGGGCTAATGGTAGGAGATGCGCTATGGAACTGAGCTGCCGACTTTCAACAGGAAAGTTGGGTTCCAAAATGGCAGGCACTATGTGGGGCACTTGGATATCAGATGGAAGGTAGACATGATTACTGTACTGGACAGTAAGGCTAGACAGGCCCTTCAGGTGTCTTGCCTGCAGGGATCTGTGGTGATAATGAGCTGGGTTCTGAGAGATAAGATAGAGAGCCAGTGAGAATACTACTTGGCTTGTACAACATCAAGAAAAACGTCCAGAACTGGTGAGTGAAAATAAAACAGTTTTCCACTTCGGGTGGAAAATCATAGTCCTCTACCAAGTTTCCCAGATCTGAGTCGGTTCACAGACCCAGAACCCATTTGTTATAAGAGAAACCACATCCCTTGTTTAAGAGTCTTGCACTGCCACCAGAAGTAAATATTGCCCCCGAAGGGAGCTGCTGGCATTTGACGTGGTCCTGCACACAAAGAAGAAAGCAAAAATTTTACCCAAATCTTACCTTCCAGAAACAACTGCTATTAATCTTAGGTGAGCATTATTCTAGAAATTTCTATGAGAGATTGATAAACAGAAGAATAAGTAGATATATAGACAAAAACAATTTTCTAGAAACAGGACCGTGCTACATTTGCCACTTTTAATTAAAATATTAAATTACATGTGAAATTATTTGAAGAAACAAGGGAAATGGAAAGATTTCTCTCATTTTTTCTTTTTTATTTATTTTTTATAGAGATAGGGTCTTGGTACATTGCCTAGACTGGTCTCAAACTCCTGGGCTCAAGTGATCATCTCACCTTGGCCTCCCAAAGTGCTGAGATAACAGGAGTGAGCTACTGTGCCCAGTGGAAATGGAAAGATTTCTAAAATTTAGAAAAACATTTTTTTAACCACATAAGAGATTATTTCTTAGAATGTTAGAAATTAAAAATACATTGAAGTTAGAGTAATTTTTAAATTTTGTGGTTCAATTTTGAAGGCATTAGTTACTCCTTATTTGGAGAAAAATTAAACTGCCTATACTTCCTTCCACCTACTTATATCAGTCTATTTTGTCAACCATAGTATTATTCATACATTGTTGAAGTTTATAACATTTATATTTTGTTCCATAACCATAATTCTCACAGTTACATAAACTTAGCTTTTTATTTAAATCAATTATGTGCTCACCACCAGGATTTTTGCACAACTTCATACCTGAGTTCTTATTTTGGTCTATTATTGACTTACTGAGATTTCATCAAGTAGCTTTTCCAAGAAGGGCTTAGAGTTGTATTCACTGCGTTTTTGCATGCTTGAGCATCACTATGTGTTCTCTTATTTGTGAAGGATATCTTAGCTGGGCATAATATTTTTTGATCATTCTTTTTTCCCCCGACACTTTGTACACATCATCCATTGCCTTTTGGTGAAAACATTGGTCTTAAAACAGGTTCTCTGGTCATCTCTTGCTTGAAATTTATTCCCAATTTTTTTTATTTATTTTATTTTTTTTTCAAGAGTGGTTTGGGGACTATAGTCCTTGAGTTTTTTTCATGTTTCTTTTCCTCAATTGGAATCTATTTTTCTTGGTCTACAGTGTGTCTTTTTGATATACACATTCATCTCTTCATTCATTTTAGGGAAATTTTCGGATACCTTAGTCTGTGTTTACATGGATTTTCTTTTCACGTTTTCTTTCTACTTTAGCTTCTCTTTGTCTTTTTCCTGGACCTTTATTATGATTACCTCAAGCCTTTATCTATGTCAACGATTTGATTTTTCACCATGTTTATTCAGCTCATTGTTTCTGATTTAGAATCAATTTTGTGATGGAGTTATTTGGGTCCTTAGTTAATTCTGTTGTTTTATCTTGTTATCCTTGCATTGTTCTTTCATTACACTCATGTTCTTATTAAGTTCTCTTATAATTGTTTCTGGTTTTTAACGATGGGCCTCTTCCTTACTTTCTTCTTTTCCTCTTCTTTGTCGCTAAGTTCACCTTTCTCCTAATGTAATTGATGTTTCTCTAGTTTTCATACTTTTCTCCCTCATCTTGCTTGGGCTTAACGTGGGCACCTGTGTCCAAATCTGTTAAACGGACTGATATAATATTCATGAATTCTCTTTGACTACTTTTCAGCCTGTCTGTCCTCCTCTGAATTTCAGTATGAAGGCACAGGTATTTCTTTGCATTTACTTTTTTTATGAGATCATGATAGGGATGGAGAAAAAGAGCTTAGTTGCAGTTCTGAACAACTTCTGTTAGAGAAACTGATACTGGCTCTGTCTTTTGTCAATTTATTAATGTCTTACACCAGGGTTTTTCTATGTATTAGAGAGTGTTTTATTTCTTATGTGAACTCTAAATCTTATGTTCTATCAGAGAGAATCAGCCAAAGTTTCCTACTTTCCTAACTTTATTTATCTCTCTCCCGTAGCCATTTTTACTCCATTGAAATTGTCCTCCTTATCTTCCACCCAGGCAGAAGGGAAAATATCAACTGAATGATACATCTTCAGTTCATTTTTCTCTAAAACTGGGATACTGGAAAATAATCCTCAGCATAATTTCAACTTACCAGTTCTACTTCTAGGGTATAGGGACAAAAGAGTATGTCTCATCAAACCATGTCAGAATCTTCTCTTTCTTTCCTTGACTACCTCCTTTTGAAATTTGTGGCCAAGTTATTATTCTTCTTTCCTTGGTTGTTCACTGCCAGTGAATGTTCTCATGTTCTGTATTAAACATTTGTTTTTGTTCTTTTCACAATTTTCAGTTTTCCCTATTATCTTTACCCAGAAGTTTCAGTGCCAAGTATGTTCAGTATGAGGCATCGGTTTCTCTTGGAATACAGTTATTCTCCTGTTGGTAAAGTCATTCCAGCAGCAGCTGAATGACCAACCATCATGGTTTTATAGGGAAGGTTTTTAGATTAAGATTAACATTGTACTAGCTAGCCTCTAAGTCCCTCCAAATTCTTAAACTTCCATATTTCTATTCACTTAAGGGAGAGCAATTTTTGTTGAGTTGTAGGAGAGATATAACCCCAGGGCATCTAACTGTGACTGCCTCTCTTCCTCCTTTTCTAGCCAGAGAATATGGAGAACCACTCTCCCTACTTTCTCTAGTTTTAACCCATTTTTACACCAGGGCTATGTAGAATATAGAGTTTGTAATTTGATTACTTTCAAGATTATTTTGGTTAGTATTTTATACCATCATTTCTGCTTTTCAATGTGTTAGGGTGCATCCTTCTATAATTTATGTTTCTAGCGCTGGTGTTCCTCACATTAAGTTATGTTATTGGGATGTATTAGTCTTCTACATATTGTATATTGAGAAGAAATGACTTTTTCCATTTCCTTTTCTGTTTCTTTAAATGATTATTAAAAGTGGTTCAGGCCATATTTGCTAGCACTAATTTCACTGTAAAACAGTTACCAGGACTTAAACTATATATCCCAAGATCCCTCGGGACTTGGATGTCCAGTGGCTCCATCTTGGTCTTTCTTGGGACCTAGAATGTGCTCTTGCCCTTAGGCGCTTACATGAAAGTTCAGTTGGAATGAAGACATCATCATCAAGCTGTAGAAGGATTTTGTCTGTTCTGAAATGGAGGCTTATGCTTTTAGGGACTTCAGAACTGGAAAACTTTACTCTTGAATTTCAAGTTCAGCATGTATTATGGAGTAGCATAGTGGGTGGAGCAGGACCCTTCTTCTTTTTCTTTTTTTTTTGAGACAGAGTTTTACTCTTGTTGCCCAGGCTGGAGTGCAATGGCGCAATCTCGGCTCACTGCAACCTCCACCTCCCGGGTTCAAGCAATTTTCCTACTTCAGCCTCCAGAGTAGCTGGGATTGCAGGCATGCGCCACCACGCCCGGCTAATTTTGTATTTGTGGTAGAGACAGGGTTTCTCCATGTTGTCCAGGCTGGTCTCAGACTTCTGACCTCAGATGATCTGCCCACCTCGGCCTCCCAAAGTGCTGGGATTACAGGTGTAAACCACTGCATCCGGCCCCTTTTTCATCTCCTGTTTTGACCTATAAAAATGACAATTTCCTACAAGTCAACCCAGTATTTTCTAGGCGATGAACCCCAACCACAAGCTGTCAACCCTAGCATCTCAGAGGGGAACTCCTTAGCCAGCCTTAATTAAGCAGGGTCCTTGATCATGGTGCCTCCAGTTCTCCCTTGTAGCATGTATTATGGGTCTGGACACCCCACACCCCTTAACTTAGAAGGCTTATTAACCATTTAATACTCATTTTGTGAGTTCTCTCTGCTTTTATGTCCTCTACAATGTCCAGAATTTACCACCTCCTGGTCATCATTAACTCCGTTAGACATTACTGTTGGTCAACCAAAGTATCTATTAGTCCACCACGAAGAAGATGTGCTATTTTGTGTTTACCTTTGAGATGTGTCCACAAGTAAAGGACAAATGGAAAGTCCAAATGACTCTTTTAACATTTATTTACACGGATGGGGTTAGGCACCAGTAAAATGTTTTATTTACAGATCTACCTTGAAGATGTCCTTTGCAGTTACGAATACCATCGTCAAGATACTCCCCCAACATTAGGGTTTCTCCTCTGGATTCTACCATTTATCTGGAGGAGACACCCCTGCCAGAAGATACTGACAGTGCGGAAGCCTAGGAAAAGACCACAAAGGGCTCATGTCATCCAGAAGTTACCCACATAGTGCTGGACTTAGCAGAGAAGCCTGAGCTATTGCACTTTAAATTGAAAATTGTTCTCCACTCAAGCAGGAGAGGTAAAAGCGAATGATATTTAAAAGGCTTTGGCAACCTTGAGATTTGTTCATTAAGTAGAATCACTGAGCAATAGGCCCTGGCAAAATATCAAACTAATAATCATTTATGACTATTTATGTTTAGGCTTGAAATGTGATGATCACTATTTCATTTTTTTCCTGATTTTTAAAAATGAGTAAAGTGAAATTTGAACATGGGCATGATCATTCATGAGTCTATAAGAAACTTCAAATGTCTCTGTTTAGAAAGTTACTGTGAAAGTGCATTAATACTAGAGACCAGAACAAGGAGGTATCATTACTAACGGTCTCACAGCTAGTTCTAGTCATGTGTTTTCTGTGGGGAGACAATTCTGCAGTTCTTTTGCCCCAATTATAGCTCATTTGGTTACTTTTCTTATTCTAGAATATTATAAAATATTTTGCTTTTAATCAGTTTTAAGTCACATTCCTTCTTCCAATATTTCTGAGGCTTTCAAGAAGATCTCAGTAGAACTTTCTACCTCCCATTTCCCTTCAGTGTGTTACATACTTAAATGATTTTGATTCAAGTGTATAATTTTATTATAATGATCCTTGGTGGTGTAACACTGAGTAGAAATAACGTGTCCAAGAACTAAAAATATTCCAGCTCAGTTATTCATTCACTCAGCTTCCTGAGCAAAATGTCATAACAGCAATACAATTTGAAATATCTTTTTTGTTAGGATTAACATAGTTGTGTGAGACACAGAACAAAGCGTATACATTTATTTTAAATAAAGAAAACTTTCTTACTCGGTGTAGTATCTATTAGGAGAAAATGTTTATACTATTTTTTCTGAATATTGCCAATAGTAGAATAATATAGGGAAAACCCCTAAATTTTAAATAAATATAAATCACTATAACACTTCACTGTTCTGAGATGCAAAACACATTTTGCCTTATTATTCATACATTATTTTATTGTTATAAGTGTATATGTTCAAGAGTTTGCATACTTTTCTTCTTCTAAATAACAATACATTTATGGTTAGAAATATGTTGTTGATTTTTCCAACTCCTTTTTTTATTATTATACTTTAAGTTCTGGGATATGTGTGCAGAATGTGCAGGTTTGTTACATAGGTATACATGTGCCATGGTGGTTTGCTGCACCCATCAACCCGTCACCTACATTAGGTATTTCTCCCAATGCAATCCCTTCCCTAGCCCCCGACCCCCCGACAGGCCCCGGTGTGTGATGTTCCCCTCCCTGTGTCCGTGTGTTCTCATTGTTCAGCTCCCACTTATGAGTGAGGACATGGGATGTTTGGTTTTCTGTTCCTGTGTTAATTTGCTGAGAATGATGGTTTCCAGCTTCATCCATGTTTGTGCAAAGGACATGAACTCGTCATTTTTTATGGCTGCATAGTGTGGTGTATATGTGCCACATTTTCTTTATCTAGTCTATCATTGGTGGGCATTTGAGTTAGTTCCAAGTCTTTGCTATTGTGAATAGTGCTGCAATAAACACACATGTGCATGTGTCTTTTTTTTTTTTGAGATGGAGTCTCGCTCCATCATCCAGGCTGGAGTGCAGTGGCACAATCTCGGCTCACTGCAAGCTCCCCCTCCCGGGTTCACGCCATTCTCCCGCCTCAGCCTCCTGAGTAGCTGGGACTACAGGCACCCACCACTACGCCCGGCTAATTTTGTTTTTGTTTTTGTATTTTTTGTAGAGATGGGATTTCACCATGTTAGCCAGATGGTCTCGATCTCTTGATCTCATGATCCGCCCGCTTCAGCCTCCCAAAGTGCTGGGATTACAGGCATGAGCCACTGCACCCAGCCATGCATGTGTCTTTATAGTAGAATGATTTAAAATCCTTTGGGTATATGCCCAGTAATGGGATTGTGGGTCAAATGGTATTTCTGATTCTAGATCCTTGAGGAATTGCCACACTGTCTTCCACAATGGTTGAACTAATTTACATTCCCACCAACAGTGTAAAAGTGTTCCTGTTTCTCCACATCCTCTCCAGCATCTGTTGTTTCCTAACTTTTTGTGATCACCATTCTAACTGG
>NW_012104299.1:1088404-1105219 GCF_000951045.1 Mandrillus leucophaeus
GGAGTAGTGAGAGTCTTGTTCTGGTTTTCAAAGGGAATACTTCCAGCTTTTGCCCATTCAGTATGATATTGGCTGTGGGTTTGTCATAAATAGCTCTTACTATTTTGAGATACATTCCATCAATACCTAGTTTATTGAGAGTTTTTAGCATGAAGGGATGTTGAATTTTATCAAAGACTTTTTCTGCATCTATTGAGATAATCATGTGTATTTTGTGATTGGTTCTGTTTATATGATGGATTACGTTTATTGATTTGTGTATGTTGAACCAGCCTTGCATCCCGGGGATGAAGCCGACTTGGTCGTGGTGGATAAGCTTTTTGATGTGCTGCTCTATTTGGTTTGCCAGTATTTTATTGAGGATTTTTGCATCGATGTTCATCAGGGATAATGGCCTGAAATTTTCTTTTTTTGTTGTGTCTCTGCTGGGTTTTGGTATCAGGATGATGCTGGCCTCATAAAATGAATTATGGAGGAGTCCCACTTTTTCTGTTGTTTGGAATAGTTTCAGAAGGAATGGTACCAGCTCCTCTTTAATCACATTAAGAAAACATTTTGAAACCCATGTTTTAAAGCAAATTTCGTTTGTGTTTTGATTCTTGATTTGTCATAAGCAGATAAGAATTTCAAGGTTAAAAAAGAAAACTTCTGAAATTTAGTGCAGTGTGCATGCCTGGAGAAATGAATGCTATAGCTTTAAGATAAGGTAGTCTGGTGATTCATTGCACGAAACAAGATCGATTTGGAGCAGGCTCCTACTGTTAGCTTTTTTGAACATGGATTCTCACGCCGAAAATAACACAACATATTCTAGATAACAGCAGTTTTTCCCCCTGAAATCCACCAAAACTGAAGAAAAATCCAAGTGACTGTTCTTAGCAGCTGTGTGGCCTGGAGTTCACTGGGGAAGCTGGCTTCCTGCCGTCCCCTATTCATCACCTGCTTCAAAGACAGCCTGGCTGGCTATAGTTTGCAGGCCAGGTAGGGTGCCATTGTGCACAGTCTGGGAGGATTAGTATCAAAGCTGCGGCAACCAGGCCCTTGGTCTCGGGCTGCCATTCAGTCTAGCAGGGAGAGGCTAAGACTGGCCAAGGTCACAGTCTCCAGTGTGGAGTGGACTGGGAAAGGATCCTGAGAATAGAATGCTCTTTATGAAATCATGGCGCAAGCTTGCAGCACAGCAGGTGCCCTTCTGGAACACATAACATCTGTTTATGTTGGTATACCGTAGCTGACAACGAGATAATGGAGCTTTGAAATTTATCATTTTATTTTTTAAAAGACAACTGTATATACAAGAATCCAGATGCGTATTTAGCTCCGATCTTTTATTTGTAAATCATGAAGAAAGCTGATCGATTTAATTGCTGCTTTTTACATGTGTATATTTAAGCAAAAAGCAAAGCGTACTGACTATTAACCATTTATAACCATTGCTGATCAGTAATACCCGAATTCTTGGGGAGGAAGTGACTAGCATTCGAGATAATTTTTTTCAACGTTCAGACATTTGTGTCAACAGATTGCAGAAGGATTTACTGAATATGCCCAACTATTTTGAATATTAGGAGGTTTGTATAACCACCACCCCAACAAATGAGAGTATTTCAAGGGTGAGGTAATAATGATGCAAAAATAAAAATTTTCAACTTGGACAAATTAGAGAAAAATTAAGCTGTACATGAGTTGTCATGACGACAAGGATGTTCTGTTGATGAACTGTCCTCCTCATTGTCCAATCAGATAGTAGAGCTGAAGCTGGAGCATGAACAGGAGAAGACGCACCTATTACAGCAGCATAACGCAGAGAAGGATAGCCTAGTCCGAGACCATGAACGGGAAATTGAAAACCTGGAAAAACAGCTTCGCGCTGCCAATATGGAGCACGAAGATCAAATTCAGGAGTTCAAGAAACGAGATGCACAGGTAATTATCAATAATATTTGATGAAACGGGTATCTGTTTTTAAAAAGTCATCAGCGTTTAATGTTTTCTTCTTATTCTTGTTGATGCACGCTGTTTGATCATTTGCAAAACTGACATATAAATGTGATTTTTTTTTGTTTTTCTCCCCCCAACCCCCCCCATTTTGGGATGAATAAAGCCTTAACTACAGAAACCACAGGTAGCCAGATTAAAAATCCCATGGCGCGCTATAACTTGGCCCCCTTTTTTATAATCTTGTCTCAGTTCCTTTCATGATGGATTTTTTTAAGGTATCTGCCCCTTACCCCTCCCTTCAGCCTTAGCAAATCCCTATGAAATATATCAGCCTCACTCCTTGCTTTTTGTTTTAATCTCTGTAGGTAATCAAGCAGCTGTTTTAATATTTGCTTTTCCTTCCTAGTGTTGCTGTTTTCATTAGACTATATTTGATTAGATCACTCAGATGGTAATTGATAAAAATGACTCCAGAGAAGGGCTATTTCCCATCAGGTCTGTTGCTTTTTCCTGCACACACACATGCCTCCTAGCCCACATCTCTGTAGTCCCTGTTGGAAGCCATTTGGCAGAATAACCCCCAGCTGTGGTAGCATTTGACTCCTCAAACTTGTGGATGAAATGTGCACTGTCAGCATGGAAAATTATCTTTATAAATTTCAGATGAAAAAAGAAATCTTATTGGATGTGTATCTTTGTGATACAATACATTCTTTAGAATATATATAATCAAGGGCCTTTAGTGTATCCTCTTGAGATTGCTGTGAAATTGTGTTAAAGAAAAATTTAAGAGCAATTGATAACAATAAAAAGATAATGTTCTTTTCTAATAAAAACATATTGTATACTAGGTCTAAATACCCCTTTTCCCATTGAAATCTAACCATGCTAACCACACCACACAAGCTTCTTCCTCTAGTTATCCTTCCTCCCTAAATAATATAATTTTCAAACAAAACAAACCTTCTGTTATATTATGTCTTTCAACAATTTTATAATTATCTAAACATAAACGCACTACTAATTAAGTAAGATGTTAATTTTTTTGAGTGGACAGCGGGAGGTGGTAAGGCAAAGAATAGGAGTTATTGGTTATTTTTCACTTGACCTTGAGTTGTCTTCTATCTTCAGAGAATAACTGATGCAATATGAATGTACTCAGCACAGGTTTTGTTGTCAATGATATACATTTACAGTACAATTATTTTCAACTTGTTTTACGGTGGTTTGCTGCCTAAAAAGGTAGTCATTGTAGTGCCCATGGTACCAGAATACTCAGGTGGTTCCTGTCAAATCATCGTGTATTATATTTTGCCACCAACCTCATTAGAGCCTTTATGAAATATATGCTGGTGTTTTGACTCAATTTATTAGGAATATTTTCTAGTTCATATTCTCTTTCAAATATGATGTTAAACCTTACCATTGTTTTCCCATGGCAAGAGATATGGGTTCTGAGTCAGTGTAGGATTTGTTTGCGTGGGATATTTGTATAATGGATAAAATAAAGTACACTAATTTACATAACTTCCTATTATTTGGGGGCTGTTATGGGAAGCCGATACAAGTGGAGGCCAAATTTAGAGGGAACCTTTGTGATTTTGCAGGAGTCGTATCTGCCATATAGGGTGCGGTTCATCCAATCATAACAAAAGGGAAATTTTAGTACTATTACGTATAATAAAGCCACAGGGATAGTACAATGAGGCTATTAATTGAATTTCTTCCTATTGAAACATTAAGTATGAGGACTATATGACCTCCTCAAATGCTGTAGTTTAAGATTATATTTCTCATATTTCGTGTCTTTCTTGGAACGTTTTACTAATTGGAATTGCTGTCAAGGGAATGCCAGTAAGCAATGGAAACAGGCTAAATGCATTCTTGCTCAAAAGGAAAATAATTTTGTGTATGTTGTACTTAGTCGTTCTTAGAGAATACAATTTCTAAAACTTTTAGCAATGAGCTATATTTTAAAAAATCTTATCATGTGTACTGAAATACTCATAATTTGTATTTATCTTTGGTTATTTATTGAGGATATTAATTCAAAGTTTCCTTCAGGTAAGTCTCAAATTTTCAAAATCTATCTCTTCATGGTTGTGGTCTAAATAATGTAATGTATAATACCTTTTAAGTTCTAAATTCATTCACAAATTTCAAGAAAACAAAGTAGGCATATAATTTTCAAAATAGAAGATCTTTTTCAAATCACTGTGTTGTAGTTTGATGCAGAACAAACATATTAAATATTAGATTGTATAATTTTTTAAATTTTAATTCCAGAGAGATTTGATTTTCAGTTAATGTGTGGCTATTCTAGCTTAGCAATGGAGGCCATTTTGTAAAAAGGACTATTTGAAATACTTAACCAAAAGAGGACCAGTGAAATATCTATTTTGGAATCTATGGCTTTGTTTGCTGCTTCCCTTCCACCAGATTCTTAACTGAGTACAGTTTCCTTAAAATCTATTTTTCACTTCTTCCAAATATGTAGTACATTGTATGCTGACTTGAAAATCATTATTATAAAGTATAGTTACCAACCTTAAGGTGAATCATTCCAACTAGGGACTCCCTTTTAGTGAATATGTTTTATAATTATTATAGGTTAATTGTTATTCTAATAATTTCTGTTTTAAAGAGCAATGGTAAGATATAGAAATGCACCAAGGACAATGAACTAGTCTCCTCATTTTATTTGGTTCAGTTAGCTAATTATTTTATGTGTATATTATATTTTTGTTATAGTACTTTGATTTTTAATGGCAGGATATATTATATTACGATACTTAAATTTGCTAATGTGCATACTAAATTTTACCGCCATCATACAAGATGTTCAATCTGGTATCTATCTAAGGTCATATGTTTAAGAAAAAGCATTCAGACCAGTAGAAATCAAGACTTGTAGAAATTCATAACCTCACTGTCAAACATTTCTCATTTACCAGGTCTCTCTTATTGAAATTAGTTTGGAGAGTGATCTCATTGATTCAATCATATTTTAATATGAAGAAAATGTATAAATATAATAGCTTCTTCTAACATGAAAGTTCTACATGTAATTCTCATTTTGCTTTTGAACTATAATATAATGAAAGAATTTCTATAGTTTATCCTGTTGAATTAGAGGAAAAATAGAGCATAGGTTCCTTGATCCCTTACTTGTCCTTTTAGGGCCCTGAACCATTTAGAGATTGTTTGATGTTTTACGTTTGTTGCCACTTTTAGTGGTGTGTGTGACTCCTGTAGAGATTGTTGCATAGAACCTTTGTGATCCTCCCCAGAGGTGGCGTCGCCATCTTAGGACCGCTGTGTGACCTGTTGCAGTAGGGACATTCAGGCATCTGAGGTAACCAGCAACCATTGTGCATCACCATCAGTATCATGCACATTAAATGCAGCAACCTTGCAGAAGGTCATCAGCCATATCTGAGAAATATATTGAATTTAGCATTTGCATATAGTACAGTGGCTCTTGCAAAACATTGGCATCTAAATGCCTTTCTCAATTCCCTACACTGAGAATCATAAATCTAATATGAACAATTTTTACATAATAAATGGGCAGATTATCTTGATTTTGGCATATGATTCACATTAAGAGCTGAACCTATCACTGATTCCAAAATGCAGAATTTGTAGTAATTATCTTCTACTTGGAAAAAAGTTTTCCTAGAAAGATATTGACAGGACAATTTTAATTTTAAAAATCGTATCTCAATTGCATTACCTGATTTTCCATGCATTTGCAAATTTGCGCCTAAGATAAAAATCTGCATTTATAAACTGAGTGTGTGCCTGCATTCAGGGGCTTGAACACTGGCTATCATTCTTTAAAGGTTACTTGAAGGTGAATGTAACAATACGTACAGTCTGAACATTCTCGTTATACGTGGCTTTTGGTCTTTGGTAGCATTTTTCTAGTGAAAACATTTTAATTTTTTTTACACGCCAGCTACTGTCAAAAGGATCTAAAGCAGCATTTTATAATAAACATACACTGAAAATAAATGAAAATAAGAATTCAGCAATAAATTATATTAACCACATTAGAAAATCTATACCGAAGAAAAAATATTACAGTTAAGTGGAAATTTTAGCTCTGCGCTTGCCTGGAAGCCACAGCAAAGAGGGTAACATGGTGAATTGTATAATTCTAATTATGTAATGAAAAAAATCATAGTGGTTCTTTTTTTTCTAGTTCTCAGTTCTGAGAAAAATTTATGCCATTAGACTTAATTTAAAGGACATTGACCAATATAACTGATGATATTTTCCATATGTTAAAACGTTGGAAAGAAAATCTGGTGGGGAAACTTTAGATTCTTTAGTACTTTCATAAAATGTAATTACCAGATTTTATTTTAATGTGCCAAAATTTCATTTTAATTTATTGAGAATATTATTATTCTGAAATCAAAAAACAAAGTGCTTTAAGAAATACAATTTTGTAGATACTATGAATCATAAGAAAGTATATTTTAAGTCACAGCCTAGCAAATTCTAGTGTAGTTGTTTTACTACTGTGCCAGGGATGCTTACAAAGTGTCTTTAGGAAGTAGAAATTACAAACATAGTTGAGATTAGAAATTATTTAGGAGTTAATGCCTAATATTAATTTCCAAGTGTGTTACTATCTCTTTCTTATATCTTATTTTCTTGTTCTCTGAATTTATTATGAAAAACTATAAAAAGAGATTATAAAATCAAATGGTAATTCATTCCAAGAGTAAAAGATACTTACACCTGCATTAAAATGATTCATATCCTACCTGCATAACCAAAATAGTACTTCATCTCTGATATTTTATTCATTAATGACATTTGCTTGGTCCTGAGGTAGTATATATTTTTGTTTCTTTGGATCAAACTGGAGTGATTGCTTGGAAAAACCAAGCTATGTAAACTCTGTTTTTCCCCCAGCCTAATGAGGCTGTTGCTGTTAATGTAACCCTGTTTTTTGTTCCCCTCATCTCCCTGGTGACACACATGGTCACATCAGAGTGGTGGCCTGGTGTTCCAGCTGTGTACACACCAAGCTGTGCTACTCATCCCCTGATGAACTGAGTTATTTGTATTAGAGAGGACAGAGTGTGTTTTAAGTACTCAGTGGGCTTTACTGCAATGTACAAAGTTTAACATCAGGCATTAGAAGGTTGGTGGGAAAAGTTACCATTTCACTTTAATTTTGTAAAAAGAAAATAAGATATTTTTGGTGGACTCCTGGTAAAACCACACATTACAATTCTCTATTTTCTTTAGATGAAGTTTTATCGTATTATCTAAGTGCTGTATTTAAGATAGCCCAGGAACTTTCTGTATATATTCAAAATATTGATAAAGTTTTTCATAACTAGGCCATTTAAAAAAGCCTGCGGGGGAAATACTGTTTTACTGACACCAAAAGCATAGGTCATACAGAATTTTCCAAATAGTGGGGGCAAAAATTCTCAGCATATTTTGGCTTGGATGCACTGATGTGAAGATCGTGTTTCATTAGTATGCAATACTATTGTGTCTATTAGTATTACATGTGAATTTAATAATACATTTGCATTATTTATATATTACTATGCAAATTAATATGTGAAAGAATACTATTTCTTAAGTATTTAGTTAGCAGAAAATATAGGAAAATGCCATTTTAAGTAAAGCTTACATTTTGTGTAGGTCACCAGCTTTCTTTTTCCATTATAATTCTAAAATTCTATAATTGTTTTCATCCTGAAGACATAAAACTAGTGTATATATACTTGTGATTAAACTGTTACAAATAATTTAACTTTCTTCTCATCGTAGATAAAATTATATTGTTTAAAAAGCAAAAAATACAAGCTGAGGCAAGAAAAATGATTTTTCTAAGAATGATCCATTTGTAGAAGATACAGTGTATCTTTAGTCCTGTGCATATTTTTTAAATGTGGCAGTTACCATGGAAACCACATTCTGTGGTATTTGGTCCACTTTTAGATAGGGAGCATTTCTTTTAAAGACAAACCTTCTAAATAATAACATAAAGTATTCCATTTGAATTAGTAACTTTGTGTCAACTAATAATGATTGCTTTAAAAATCTGTCTTTTGTTCTCATTATATTTAACGGATTTCTTTAGAAATATTAAAGTTGTTCTTGAAGAAGAGGTAATTAAATATGGAAGAGATTTTAAATAGGGAGTAAAATATGATCACTGCAGTGGTGTGAACTGGGAGAGTTGCAAGAGACCACAAGTCATTGTATACCATATGTTCTGCCAGACGTGAAGCTTTTAGTTATATCAGGTGTCTAAGCATCTAGCAGTAGTAGAGTCAGATTAGGTAATCTAAAGAGATCACCACCTCCAACTGTATTCCATTTACAGATAAGAAACAATATTGATAAAGTTTTTCATAACTAGGCCATTTAAAAAAGCCTGCGGGGGAAATACTGTTTTACTGACACCAAAAGCATAGGTCATACAGAATTTTCCAAATAGTGGGGGCAAAAATTCTCAGCATATTTTGGCTTGGATGCACTGATGTGAAGATCGTGTTTCATTAGTATGCAATACTATTGTGTCTATTAGTATTACATGTGAATTTAATAATACATTTGCATTATTTATATATTACTATGCAAATTAATATGTGAAAGAATACTATTTCTTAAGTATTTAGTTAGCAGAAAATATAGGAAAATGCCATTTTAAGTAAAGCTTACATTTTGTGTAGGTCACCAGCTTTCTTTTTCCATTATAATTCTAAAATTCTATAATTGTTTTCATCCTGAAGACATAAAACTAGTGTATATATACTTGTGATTAAACTGTTACAAATAATTTAACTTTCTTCTCATCGTAGATAAAATTATATTGTTTAAAAAGCAAAAAATACAAGCTGAGGCAAGAAAAATGATTTTTCTAAGAATGATCCATTTGTAGAAGATACAGTGTATCTTTAGTCCTGTGCATATTTTTTAAATGTGGCAGTTACCATGGAAACCACATTCTGTGGTATTTGGTCCACTTTTAGATAGGGAGCATTTCTTTTAAAGACAAACCTAAAGAGATTATAAAATCAAATGGTAATTCATTCCAAGAGTCAAAGATACTTACACCTGCATTAAAATGATTCATATCCTACCTGCATAACCAAAATAGTACTTCATCTCTGATATTTTATTCATTAATGACATTTGCTTGGTCCTGAGGTAGTATATATTTTTGTTTCTTTGGATCAAACTGGAGTGATTGCTTGGAAAAACCAAGCTATGTAAACTCTGTTTTTCCCCCAGCCTAATGAGGCTGTTGCTGTTAATGTAACCCTGTTTTTTGTTCCCCTCATCTCCCTGGTGACACACATGGTCACATCAGAGTGGTGGCCTGGTGTTCCAGCTGTGTACACACCAAGCTGTGCTACTCATCCCCTGATGAACTGAGTTATTTGTATTAGAGAGGACAGAGCGTGTTTTAAGTACTCAGTGGGCTTTACTGCAATGTACAAAGTTTAACATCAGGCATTAGAAGGTTGGTGGGAAAAGTTACCATTTCACTTTAATTTTGTAAAAAGAAAATAAGATATTTTTGGTGGACTCCTGGTAAAACCACACATTACAATTCTCTATTTTCTTTAGATGAAGTTTTATCGTATTATCTAAGTGCTGTATTTAAGATAGCCCAGGAACTTTCTGTATATATTCAAAATATTGATAAAGTTTTTCATAACTAGGCCATTTAAAAAAGCCTGCGGGGGAAATACTGTTTTACTGACACCAAAAGCATAGGTCATACAGAATTTTCCAAATAGTGGGGGCAAAAATTCTCAGCATATTTTGGCTTGGATGCACTGATGTGAAGATCGTGTTTCATTAGTATGCAATACTATTGTGTCTATTAGTATTACATGTGAATTTAATAATACATTTGCATTATTTATATATTACTATGCAAATTAATATGTGAAAGAATACTATTTCTTAAGTATTTAGTTAGCAGAAAATATAGGAAAATGCCATTTTAAGTAAAGCTTACATTTTGTGTAGGTCACCAGCTTTCTTTTTCCATTATAATTCTAAAATTCTATAATTGTTTTCATCCTGAAGACATAAAACTAGTGTATATATACTTGTGATTAAACTGTTACAAATAATTTAACTTTCTTCTCATCGTAGATAAAATTATATTGTTTAAAAAGCAAAAAATACAAGCTGAGGCAAGAAAAATGATTTTTCTAAGAATGATCCATTTGTAGAAGATACAGTGTATCTTTAGTCCTGTGCATATTTTTTAAATGTGGCAGTTACCATGGAAACCACATTCTGTGGTATTTGGTCCACTTTTAGATAGGGAGCATTTCTTTTAAAGACAAACCTTCTAAATAATAACATAAAGTATTCCATTTGAATTAGTAACTTTGTGTCAACTAATAATGATTGTTTAAAAATCTGTCTTTTGTTCTCATTATATTTAACGGATTTCTTTAGAAATATTAAAGTTGTTCTTGAAGAAGAGGTAATTAAATATGGAAGAGATTTTAAATAGGGAGTAAAATATGATCACTGCAGTGGTGTGAACTGGGAGAGTTGCAAGAGACCACAAGTCATTGTATACCATATGTTCTGCCAGACGTGAAGCTTTTAGTTATATCAGGTGTCTAAGCATCTAGCAGTAGTAGAGTCAGATTAGGTAATCTAAAGAGATCACCACCTCCAACTGTATTCCATTTACAGATAAGAAACCTATGATTCAAGGACAATCTCTTGCCTAAGGTCACGGAACTAGCAAACCAGGTCTTCTTAATCTGAATTTAGTGCTCTTTCTCTCACAGTTTCCTCCAAGAAAGAGTTTAGACTTTTGGAGAGACTTGGACGTGGCAAAAAAGGAACAGGGTTATATAGGAATCTTTGCCTGGCATGGGAGAGAGACACTGGTACTCTGCTTCCCTGCTGAGCTTCTCATAGCAGTTTGCATTTATTTCAGCGATTTGCCATATTTGATATTGCTCCAAAGTCATAATAATGCTTGAGTAATGCTGCTTGAATTCCAGTTTGAGTAAGGAGTAGCTCCTCCAACAACACTGAGTTTTTAATGTTTGTATGTGTTTAACAGCAGCGGTAGCAACAGCAACAACAACAACAACAACAACAACAACAACTATTTATGGTGTGCTTTCCATGTGCCAAGCCCTCTGCTGGGTCCTTTGCATTGCATTCTCTCATGCGACCCTTTAATACCTTATGAGGATGGCATTTTCTATCTGGAAACTCTGTTTTCATCTTCTTACCTGGGTCAGAAGATGACTATATGTATTTTCATTTTACCAATGAGGAAAGATTCAGAAAGCACAAATAAATTGCCCAAGATTATGTAACTAAGCGTTAGTGTACTGGAACTCATAGCAAAGTCCTCTACTCCATATGCCTGCTAGTGTATGAGCATATTGTCTCTGAATTTTATTTATTCTGCATAAATCCATTATATTCCTAATTTTGGATTGTCACTACCTTACTAGATTTAAAATACTGATACTCATAACTCAAACTATGTATATCCAAATCAAGTATTAGCCAGTAGTTTCACTGTTTCTCCAAGGCCACAAGCCATGACTATGTCTTTCTTTTGAGGTAAATTAAGCTCTAAAGAGATATACAATTCTTAATATTTTCTTTGGAATATAGTTTCTTCCAACAAGTTTCAGAATTTGTAGAATAGAAGAGTGAGTACATTTTTGAAATGGGTTCACTTTTGGTTTCACATTATTACTGAAATAAGAAGGAGTACCCAGAGTAAGAATCCACCTGGCCGGGCGCGGTGGCTCAAGCCTGTAATCCCAGCACTTTGGGAGGCCGAGACGGGTGGATCACGAGGTCAGGAGATCGAGGCCATCCTGGCTAACACGGTGAAACCCCGTCTCTACTAAAAATACAAAAAACTAGCCGGGCGAGGTGGCGGGCGCCTGTAGTCCCAGCTACTCGGGAGGCTGAGGCAGGAGAATGGCGTAAACCCGGGAGGCGGAGCTTGCAGTGAGCTGAGATCCGGCCACTGCATTCCAGCCTGGGCAACAGAGTGAGACTCCGTCTCAAAAAAAAAAAAAAAAAGAATCCACCAAGTTTTTGGGTCGATGAGGCCTACCAGTCTTGATAAAAACAGCATAGGAATTTGCATTTAGTAGTGGTAAGGTATGTTTTTTTCTGAATGGTTTATGATCTGTGGATATTTGTTATATTCACATACTAATTTGGAATATTACATATGATCCATTCATTTATAGAATGAATTTTTAACTCTCAGACTTCAATGTTTGTTAGTATTTTTTTCCTAAAGGAACCTGAATGAGGATCCTCTTGCATGACAGAATCCAATAAAAGCCACTTAGAAATGAGGTCAAAGATTATGAAGTTCAAACCTGGAGATTTTTTCATACTGATACAAGGGTATAATTAGAAAATGTGTTTCTTCTAGACGCCTCAAAAACAATTTATGTTGATGCAGTGTTAGCTTCATCCTAGAGCTATTTTGTTCAAAGTAAAAACTTTTAAGATGAATTCTTTTTTAAAATAAATACTCCAGAGATAAAGCATTATTCTACATGCAGAATGTCATTTCCATTGACATAAGGAACTATGCCTTGAGTTATTTTTAGCATATTACTCTTCCTTCTCCTTTTCACTGAGGCCTCGATGAAATTACTAGGAATATTGGCAGAAATTATCTCTTGAGAAAGTATTGGATGAATAGCTCTTCTTCCTTAATGTCTTGGACAAGTCATTTTTGGATTTCTGACTCAATTGTTTCTGTAAGAGACATCGCTGATGTCTGCTTTTGTATATTTATGGTAATTTTTTGTGACAGAGAGGTTGAAGCCAAAGTGCAAGAAATGATTGGCAAAATGGTGATATCATCAAATGTTCAAAGAGCTGGCAAATTGAAGCTTATTAAATTGTCATTTTGTCTTCCATTCAGGACTAATTGGAATCATGCCTACTTGCATGATATGAAAGATATTTAACACCTGAGCTTTTTTCATGGCAAAAATGTCATAAATTGGTGTCAGGGAGACCTTAAATGCCTATTTGGAGAAGAGAACACAGCATTGTATGAAAATAATAGTCTGTTTTCAAACTACTGTAATATGTGTACAGAAAATATTTTATAAATAGTCATTAAGTGGTAACTTTTAGATAATAAAAACGGACTGAATTGAGCCCCCAAGTATTGAATCAGTAGGTTAGTGTGCAACTTGAGATAATGTTTTTTAGTTGAAACAAATATTAAAGTTCAAGGAAAATTATACTTTTTCACTCGTTTTAATAGTTATTTTAAATTACATCTTGATCTCTTGAGTGCTTTTGGATATTTGTGTACTGGGAGGTTGGGAAAAATCGTAAGAAATCACAAAGAAACAATACACAATTAGGCTTCCAGGGTTTGAAAATGTGTGTTATTTTTCTGGTTTATTTTTATTTGTTTTGCTTAGGTATGAAGTCAAGCATTAGTCAAGTAATACTGAAAGTATTAGTACTATTTGAATATGAGTCAATGGTGTCCTCAGAGATTGAAGTATGCTGAATTATGTGGCCTGGATCTGGGTCTCTTCCCTCATTTGTAGGGACAGTCGTAATCCTGCACTAGTCTTGAGGAGTATATGTGTCCTTTCACCAGATATTGTGGCTCTGTGATGCAGAAAAGCTTTCAGTGAACAGAGATCCTGTAGTTCAGCCAGGCCCACTATCTCAAAACAAGGGAATTTTCCAGTGGAAAGACCTGAAAATTGCAGGTCTTTAAAAAGGTTAAAATTAAATTGGTGATTCATTCATCTTACGTTTGCTCCTTAAGTCAGTATTTATTAAGAAAACAAACCCCAGATCCCTAGGGTCAAGTGGGACCTTATTTATTTTGTTATTTGCAAAGATGTCATTTAATGTACAAAATGCATGTGTTCACCAAATGTTTCCTGAAAAGCTAATTTTTTGAAATGTAAATGTTATCCTCACTTGTTGGCTAAAATGGTAGCTCCAGTTACAGTGACACTGACATGCGGAACAAGAGAAGTGGAGTGTGAGGGCTGAAAAGTTTTGCTCTTCAATTATCCACCAATTACTGCCAAAGTTGTCATTAGACAAATGCCATGAGTTCAAGAGCTGCAGTGTGTTCCAGGCTCCCCTGTTGAAGTCCGGACTGTGCATGGATGTTTCAGACTTGGGGCAAAATTTGGAAATGCACTCTTGTGATGTCACCTCTCTAACCATTTCTATGGCAAGCAATAAAAAAAAAATCACCATCTACTGCCATAATGTTGGTGTTTCTTTAAAAAATTATTCAATTCAGGAACAAGAGTAGTAGAGAATATCTTCTCAAGAAAAATTGTAATTATTGTTAACTGTTTTGATTGCTTTTTGAAATCTCATTGTTGCAGATTGATATAGAAAAAAATTGAACTCTGTGACTTGGACATTTTATAATTATGACCCTTCAGATAATATGTAAATCAAATTTATTTCCGTATAAGTTTACTGGCTAAAAATTAGGCAGAATTCCCCTATGACATCAACTTTTTCCAACTTTATTTCATTAAGATTTTTGGAGTGCCTACCCTGTGCCAGGCCCTAGAGCTGGGCGTGCACACCTTTAGGAGGTGCCTTCCACATCCTGGTTTATGTGAATGTTGCCCCAGAGTTGTACAGGTCATGGCCTATATGGCAGTAAGGGTATCCCTGTACCCAGTGCAAGATAGACCAGTACTCTGCTCTAAAGGAAATTAGAGTTGCATTGGGGAAGACATGGTAAGACAGAAACCAAATTAACAAGGAGAATATCACATAGCAATAACTTGTAGGTGAAGAATTAAAATTGAGAGAGATGATATAGTGATGATTGTGTTAGCTGGCCATCAGAGAATGCCTCTCCAAGGAATAGATATCTCATTTAAGATCCGACTGATGAGAAGCCAGCCAGACGGAGGCAACAATGGGTGCAGAGACCCTGTAGGAAAATAAGTTTTGTGTGTTCTTGAAATCAGAAAGGAGACCTGTCTGGCATGAGCATAGCAGGTGTGAGAAAGTGGGTGGGGAGTAGCAGACACAAGACTTTTTAAGACCTGGTGAAGAGTTTGAATTGCATCTTAACTGTGACAGGAAGACAGAGGCTTTAAGCAGTAAGGTGACATGATTTGATTCATGTTTTTAATAGATCGCTCTGTTTGCGAACAGTCCTAGATGCCTATATGACATGCGTATGTGAGGCAGCAGGACTTGCAGATGGGTTGGGTGTGGGGAATGAGGGGAAGAAGAAGTACGGGTAACTCCTGGAGTTTTGGTTTGAGCAGCTGTGTAGATGGTGGTGTCAAATACGAGGAGGATTGCCCGGGAACAGAAGCAAAAGCAAGAGGTCTTTTGTTGCCAAGCTAAGTGTGAGCTGCATGTTAAACATCCAGAGGGAAGTGTGTCAGACAGCGAGTTGGATATGCAGGTTGAGATTCCAGAGATGCGAACTGGACATATAGATAATAATTAAAGCATGGGCCTAGATGCAATTACCAATTTCTTATTGAATATTAAGATAGAGATGCTGGTTCATGGCCAGTCTCTATCATTTACTGGCTCTATAAACCCGAGTTCATATTAGCTAATTACCTCAATACCCCCGATCATCATTTTCCACACCTGTGACATCCATTCATTCATTTAGTGGCGTTCATTGAGCTCCTACTATGAGCCAGGCCCTATGCCAGGACCTAAGTATATAAAAAAGGAATGGTTTTTCCCTCAAGCTTACAGCCTATGGGGAAACAGGCACTGTGCATCTGTCATAAATGAAGAATACGATGATTCATACCAACAGATACGAGTAAAGAATGTCTTCCTTTAACATAGACAGAGGATGCATCTTACCACACATCAAAGGCAGTGTGGAATAGGAGACACAGTAACAATAACCCTGGTCAGAAGAACAAGCTCCCCTCCCTCACACTTGGTTATGAAGGCACCCTTTGCTGATGATAGAAGAACAGGCTCCCCTCCCTCACACGTGGTTGTGAAGGCACCCTTTGCTGATGATATCACCTGATTGCTGTGATGATTCAATCAGGCCCTTTAAGGAATGTTCTTTACCATCCTTTGGTATGTAAGGAGATTAATACTGTCTTGGTCCATTTCTACTGTCTAGAAATATTGACTGTATGCCTACTTGCCAACCAGGTGTGTAACTGGTGACAATGCCAGCATCTTTCTGAGAATGACAGAGGGAGTATGGAAATAGAAGGTTCTATTCTGTGGCCTCCTCTAGCGTGCTCACCCTTCAGGCCTGCTAGAGTTACAGCAAAGTACAAAAAGTCATAAAGAAGCTTTGATCCCAAGAAAAGTAGAGATGGAAATTATGGGATGTTGGGGCATCGGGTCTAAGGAGGTCATCAGAAAAGGTTCCATTAGAGTAGACATCAGATGCTTTGAGTTTTAAAAAAATGACTGAAATGTTCTATGCAAATTAGAATGGAAAAAGCATTATAAACAGAAAGAGTAGCATGATTAATATATGAAAACCACGTACCATGTTGAGAAGTCTAGACTGGGTCCCCTTGGCCAGTGATCTCCAATTTGTGGTTTATACTGTCTGTGCCACCATCTGCAATGCCTCTACCATTCCTCCATTAATATTCCACTTCTTACACTTATTATCCCACTTAGTAATTATTTAGACCAGTGTTCTCCCAAGTGGGGTTCACTAGGGTATATGAAGAAAAAACCCAGCACTTCTGTTAATGTGTGTTCGAATTTTGTCTTTAAAAATACTTATTTTGTACAATTTTGTATAATGTATTTAACATATTAATATAGTAATGCTACAAATTTATATATATACACACACTGTATATTTTATGATAGGAGTGTCCCAAAAAA
>NW_012104299.1:1105269-1117412 GCF_000951045.1 Mandrillus leucophaeus
CATCAGAGAACGCCTCTCCAAGGAATAGATATCTCATTTAAGATCCGACTGATGAGAAGCCAGCCAGACGGAGGCAACAATGGGTGCAGAGACCCTGTAGGAAAATAAGTTTTGTGTGTTCTTGAAATCAGAAAGGAGACCTGTCTGGCATGAGCATAGCAGGTGTGAGAAAGTGGGTGGGGAGTAGCAGACACAAGACTTTTTAAGACCTGGTGAAGAGTTTGAATTGCATCTTAACTGTGACAGGAAGACAGAGGCTTTAAGCAGTAAGGTGACATGATTTGATTCATGTTTCTAATAGATCGCTCTGTTTGCGAACAGTCCTAGATGCCTATATGACATGCGTATGTGAGGCAGCAGGACTTGCAGATGGGTTGGGTGTGGGGAATGAGGGGAAGAAGAAATACGGGTAACTCCTGGAGTTTTGGTTTGAGCAGCTGTGTAGATGGTGGTGTCAAATACGAGGAGGATTGCCCGGGAACAGAAGCAAAAGCAAGAGGTCTTTTGTTGCCAAGCTAAGTGTGAGCTGCATGTTAAACATCCAGAGGGAAGTGTGTCAGACAGCGAGTTGGATATGCAGGTTGAGATTCCAGAGATGCGAACTGGACATATAGATAATAATTAAAGCATGGGCCTAGATGCAATTACCAATTTCTTATTGAATATTAAGATAGAGATGCTGGTTCATGGCCAGTCTCTATCATTTACTGGCTCTATAAACCCGAGTTCATATTAGCTAATTACCTCAATACCCCCGATCATCATTTTCCACACCTGTGACATCCATTCATTCATTTAGTGGCGTTCATTGAGCTCCTACTATGAGCCAGGCCCTATGCCAGGACCTAAGTATATAAAAAAGGAATGGTTTTTCCCTCAAGCTTACAGCCTATGGGGAAACAGGCACTGTGCATCTGTCATAAATGAAGAATACGATGATTCATACCAACAGATACGAGTAAAGAATGTCTTCCTTTAACATAGACAGAGGATGCATCTTACCACACATCAAAGGCAGTGTGGAATAGGAGACACAGTAACAATAACCCTGGTCAGAAGAACAAGCTCCCCTCCCTCACACTTGGTTATGAAGGCACCCTTTGCTGATGATAGAAGAACAGGCTCCCCTCCCTCACACGTGGTTGTGAAGGCACCCTTTGCTGATGATATCACCTGATTGCTGTGATGATTCAATCAGGCCCTTTAAGGAATGTTCTTTACCATCCTTTGGTATGTAAGGAGATTAATACTGTCTTGGTCCATTTCTACTGTCTAGAAATATTGACTGTATGCCTACTTGCCAACCAGGTGTGTAACTGGTGACAATGCCAGCATCTTTCTGAGAATGACAGAGGGAGTATGGAAATAGAAGGTTCTATTCTGTGGCCTCCTCTAGCGTGCTCACCCTTCAGGCCTGCTAGAGTTACAGCAAAGTACAAAAAGTCATAAAGAAGCTTTGATCCCAAGAAAAGTAGAGATGGAAATTATGGGATGTTGGGGCATCGGGTCTAAGGAGGTCATCAGAAAAGGTTCCATTAGAGTAGACATCAGATGCTTTGAGTTTTAAAAAAATGACTGAAATGTTCTATGCAAATTAGAATGGAAAAAGCATTATAAACAGAAAGAGTAGCATGATTAATATATGAAAACCACGTACCATGTTGAGAAGTCTAGACTGGGTCCCCTTGGCCAGTGATCTCCAATTTGTGGTTTATACTGTCTGTGCCACCATCTGCAATGCCTCTACCATTCCTCCATTAATATTCCACTTCTTACACTTATTATCCCACTTAGTAATTATTTAGACCAGTGTTCTCCCAAGTGGGGTTCACTAGGGTATATGAAGAAAAAACCCAGCACTTCTGTTAATGTGTGTTCGAATTTTGTCTTTAAAAATACTTATTTTGTACAATTTTGTATAATGTATTTAACATATTAATATAGTAATGCTACAAATTTATATATATACACACACTGTATATTTTATGATAGGAGTGTCCCAAAAAAGTTTAGAGACCGTAATTGTCAACAGTTGAAAGTCACTGCAGAATTTTAAGCAGAAGATTAAGAATTAGCAGGCGGTGAGACTGGAGCCTGGGTGACTAGTCGGAGTCACCCTTGTGAGAGATGATGAGGGCCTTAGCCAAGGTGTGACATTGGGGAAAGTTGATGTGGCAGTGAGTGAGAGAGAGCAGACCACGAGTTATGGTTTGACATGCTGTAGGACATTTATGTGTTGATGCTACTTAAGCAAGTAGAAATATAGGACTGACTTCGAAAGACAGCTCTCCATCTCTATTGAAAAATAAGACCAAAGAATCATGAGCGTGGAGGGTAATGGATACTAACAGTGAAGATGAGATCTCCTGCGGAGGGAAAGAGAATTAGAAGAAGAGACACACTGCTTAAAGAGAAGGTGAAGGAAACAGAGCCGGAAAAGAAGACTGAGAAAGTGGGAAGGTGAGTCGAGAGAGAGGCAGGGAACCATGAGAAAGTGGTATTTGAGGAGCCAGGAAAAAAGTAACAATAATACCTAACTCGTGGATTATTGTGAGAATTTGGAATGGGCAAATGCTTCTGAATAACTGTCAATATTAGTTTATTTTCTTGAGTTGTGAACTGTGGTTATACAACATAAATGGACTACTACACCAAATGAACGGCAGTCCATGAACACTGGCTGCTTCTCACCTAATTCTGAAGTGGTTGTGGGCCGTGAGATCAGGGAGTCCATTTTAGAGGTAGACAACGAGATCCAGATGAAGGAAGCAACTCGGGCCATTACTGACAGACACAGGCATGATTTTCAGGCAGCAGTAAACCGGGCTTGTTTAGTGATATGGGGAGGATCAATACCACACCCAGCCAGCCCAGCATCTCCAGTCCTGTGGTTGCTCCTGAGCAGAAGGGTGTCATGTCCACAGAGAACTTTGCCAGTTAGGTACTAAGAAAGCTTTCACGCCTCACCTAGGGAAGCAGGGATTAACTGGCAGGATCACCCAATGAAGCACAAGCTCAATTCTGACGGGAAAAAAGGAATAAGTTTTGCCTGGTCCTATCTAAGAGCCAAGAGTTTGAGGAACTGATCAGCGGGAGAACATATCTTGGATCAGCTAATGGGAGATAAGGAGCTTCCGACCACAAGCTGCATGGAAGCTCCTCTAAAATGCCCAGGTTCCGAGACTGAGTCGCTCAGTGTGAGAAAGCTGCTACCCCACATACTTCACTGTGCCTGGAATCTGCCCGTTACATTGCTTGAAGTATCTCTAAGTAGAATTTGTTTGGGCTGAGTAACATTCTCTCTGTTGCTTGCCCTTTTCTTGATTTTAATTTAATGCATTTGCCTTGAATAAGTAACTATGAATGCATTCAAAAATTCAAAATGGATCAATAGATACAGTAAAATGGATACCTGAATAGATAATTTCTGAACAGTGTTAAAACTTAAATGAATAACGATATATGGTAAAAAAAAAAAAAAAAAAAAAAGATCATTTTAAAGATGAAATTATATCTTCTTTCATTGATCTCTTTGTTCGTTTGTTTGTTGAACACCTTCGTGTAGCAGTCACTGCGCTAAGAGGAAGTATAGAGAAACAAGACAAAGGCCTCCCCTGCAAGGGTTCTTAGCGGAAAATTTAGCAAGTAGATGCAGCATGATAAGTAGGATAAAGGCTATATGCCCTGTACCCCAAGCCAGAAGACTGATTGCCTGAAGGAAACGGGAGAGTCTTCATAGCACAGGGAAGATCCGAACAGCATTGAGTTGGGCAGGAAAATAGCTATTGTACGTACCATATTGTGAAATTATTTCTAATTAAATTGCTCTCATCAAGCTGAAATCCATTACACTCAAGAAATGGAAGTTTTGATGGATGGAAAGAGTGTAAAGGGAGAAGGAAGAGTGATATTGCCGGAAGATAACCCCCTGGTGGGATGCCCTGGGGGAGGTTTTGGAAGCCGTGGACCTCTGGAGGTGGGTTGGAGCAAGGCAAGAAAAAAAAAAACAAGGAAGTGCAAACAAGAGGGTAGGAAGATGCTTACGGCAAACTTTACCTGCTTTGAAATTGTTCCTAGGGTTAGTGATACCAAAACTATAGTCACCTAGAGACCTGAAAGACGAAACACCCCCTCCCTGAGGAAAGTAAACCCTAGGATGCTCCTGTTTCCAGAGAAAACCTGAGGGGTGGTGAGAGGACGGCAGGTCAGCTTCTTCAGGATCAGGCTGCAGGGCTCCTGCCTGCTGTGAGATCTGCTCTCTCTGGGTTGAGGGCACTGCCTACTCCACCTCTCTGCTTCCTAGGTCTCTTTCCTGATCTTGCATGAGAATGTTCTCTCTCTCCTGTACCCCAGCCTGAGCCCTAGCACCCCATTTGCTGAGCTGCCTCCATGGGTGTGCTTGCAGCACTGGACTGGAGGTTAGATGTCAGACACAAACAGGTGTATGCTTACAGGTTTGACTAGTCATGGCTATATAAGATTACAATGTAAGGATGGAGACAGTACTTATAATCTATTGGTCCTGAAACAGCGGGAAATTGCAACATCCACTTTTAAAAGAATGGTTATTCTTATTAAAATGTGATTTTGTGACATATAAACATTTTCAGTCAGGAAGTGACCTAATTTTAAAATTTCTGTATATCATGTAGTTTGAGAAAGGAACAATATTGCATGCTTGACACCTTCATATGCTTTCTAGGAGGTGGCACTTATGTATTGTCTCAGTTTTCACAGGTGGGAAGACAGACCCAAGCTATGCAGCTCTTAAGTGCAAGGGCTAGGATGTGAACCCAAATATGTCTGACTTCAAAGTCGTGAACTCTGTCTCCCCTGCACCTCATCATGATTATAAGTTACAGGCATATCCATTGGTGGGGAAACCTGTTTTTTTTTTTTTCTTGCTACTACTCACTAGAGACTTGTGGTTAACATTCATGAATATTGTGAGGGCAGTTTCACAGAACAAATCAAATTGACATGTTAGAACTATTTAGAAGGGCATATAGTTTGGAAGTACTCTAAGTCCCTCCCCCAAATCTTAGAAGAGTGTCCCCCAGCATTTTGCACATAGTATTCCAGCTCTTTTTTTTGCGTAAGCATTAATGTTATATTATAGTTATAGCTGCATTTTTCCCCCTAAGCAACCTTTTCTCTTCTGAACCCTATGGCAGCCCGCAGTTGTGTAGATTGAGCTCAGGAATGTCTTAAAACATTAATTTGGTTTGACATGACTTGGTGCACAAATTAATTATTCAGGCACATACTGTTCCATGTACATGAAAAGAATGAAACTGTAGTGAATTGCATTTTAACTACCACATGTGAACTGTAATGTTATTAGCAAACAGACTGTTAAAGAACAAAAGCTGGCAACATATAGTAATTCCGAATTGGGCCAGTCCCACAAAATTAGCATAAATATGTGAATCAATCAGAATAGTTTTGGACTTCCTAGGAAAGTGTCCCTATTCTTATCTAGTTCTAAAAGAATGTGAAATAAACTATTCATTTAACCAAGTATAAAAATATGCCTGCTATGCAGTTATAATCATGTGTCATTAATCAGAAAATACTGCAGAAACTCTGACAAATTAAAAACACAAGGATGTGTCTGCAAGGGTTTTTTTAGCCATTAAAAAGCTGCTTCACCTCTCTGGCAAGCTCTTTTATGGCAACTTCTTACTCAGTGTACTGACATCTTCAAAGGCTCTGACATCTGTCGGCCTTTGAACTACCATTAAAAAATATTATCCCATTTCCATTCTTTTATGCCCATTTTTTTAATTATAGCCCCTCTTTCAAGTTGGGAACATGGTTGGTTTAAATGATGCTGTCCTTTCGTTTTCAGCCACCCAGCTGCGGTTTGAATAAATTGATGTGGAACCAAAGGCGGGACTTTAAAGGAAAAAGGTTTGATGGACTTGGACTCCGAACCAGATGAGGTTTTATGATGAAAAGGGTTTAATCCCAGCACAGGCATTGCTTCTATCAGTTGAGCAGTACAAAGCAATTCATATATATAGGTTCACGTGAAATGATCTATTTTTTTTTAACAGCACAGATCTCTTCAGGACTTGCAAATGTGGCATTAGCTAATATACAGAGAGCTGATTTCCTTTCATCCACCAGAAGCTTATGATTATAGTACAGTTCTAGAATTGGAAATGAGAGCTGCAACACAGATTTAAAGCTGTGCTGTCTGATTTGTATTCAATATACATGTCACTGCAGGACAGGCTAGTCTGGGCCAAGCTGGTTCAATACAAGGAAAAACAGTTTCATCATCTGAGAGTCTTAGTCAAAAATATCACCAGCTAATTAAAACAGCAGTCTCATGACTGTTAGCGAGGTATTTGGTTGATTGGTATCTCTTCAGACTTGACAAGAAGGATTTGAAGATGCAGCTTCTCTTTTATTACGTATTCTTCTTGCAGTGTTAATGTGTTGAAGTGCATTGCAGGGTAATGAAGCATAGGCAGTTAATTCAAACCATTTTTTTTTTTAAAAAAAAGGAAAACAACATAACTTTAAAACAATGACTTGTTTTGCATTAAAATAGTTCCCTTTACTCTGCTATTGATCTGGAAAAAAATCATTTATGAAAGCAGATTTCAACATCGTCTTTGCCCTGCTACTGCTGAATGATAAATATTGTCTTGAGCCAAATAGTTAAGTAACTGAATGAGTAGTTTAGGGACATTATAAACCTGGAAGATAAATCCAAGTTCTTTTTAAAGTAAAAAGTGATAATTTTTAATGTTCTAAATGTAAATCAGTATAATCTCAATCCATTAGAAAAATTTTCTCAAGATAATCTGCACCTGCTTTATATTAGAAATCTGCTATTTCTCAGAATATAAAAATGGTTCTTCCATTTACTTGGGAGGTTAGGTACCATTTAATTGTGCAGTCTTAATAATTATACAACATTCTTTTCAAGCTCTTCACATATAATTTTTATTTGAAACTACAAACTAGGCCAGGTGCGATGGCTCACGCCTGTAATCCCAGCACTTTGGGAGGTTGAGATAGGTGGATCACCTGAGGTCGGGAGTTCAAGACCAGCCTGACCAACATGGAGAAACCCCATCTCCACTAAAAATACAAAATTAGCCAGGATGGTGGCGCATGCCTGTAATCCCAGCTACTCCGGAGGCTGAGGCAGGAGAATCGCTTGAACCCAGGAGGCGGAGGTTGCGGTGAGGCAAGATGGTGCCATTGCACTCCAGCCTGGGCAACAAGAGCAAAACTCTGTCTCACAAAGAAAAAAAAAGAAACTACAAACTAATATCCAAACTATAGTTGGAATAAATTCTGAATATGTATGGTTTTAAATTTGCAAAACATTAACCCTTTGGGAAAAGTTCTATAGATGACAGTCTATAGCCTATCTCATATTCTAGAATGTTTCATAGACTTTTTTCCCTTTTTAGAAGAAAACCTGAAATAAGACACTTTTTTATAGGGTGTATCAGGAAATATATTTTACCTACTCCTTACATATTTTCTGTAGATACGTAAGAGTTTACTGAATTACATGGAAGAAGTTGGATTTCTTGCAGTATAATTCTGTTCACTCTGTAATTCCATTTTAGTTCCCTCTTTTTTATTACCCTGACTAGCTAGTCTTCATTGCTTTTCACCAGGTAGCTAGATTTTCATCACTGCACATATCCCTTTCATGCTGTCTTACCGAATTGTCTGTATTTTCCCAGTTCTTCTTAGTTTTCCTCCTGCCTCTGCCACTTCTACTTCTCTACGTTAGTTTCTGTTTTCTCCACTAGCTCCTCTATTTCATATTGAACACTGGAGTCTGCCCCCCGCCTTTTTTTCTCTATTCATGTTTCTGTTAAGTGATTACCTGCATGTCAGTGGCCTTAACAACTATACGCTAATAACCTTCAAGTTCCCATCTCTTATCTGTGTTCTGTGCTCTTGACATCTTCTATCAGCGTGTTCACAAACACCTCAAACTTCATAGGTCCAGAACTGAAACCTCTCCCTCCCAACCTCCCTATGTACCATACATTCAGTGCTCAAGGCAGAACTTGGAAGATTTTTTTCCTTTCTCTTAACCTGTCAGTAAATTCTATAGATTCAGTCCCCCAAATTGATCTCCAATCCATTCACTTCATTCACTTCCTTCACTGCCACCCACTCCTCTAGTCCAGGCCTCTGTGTAATCTTATAACTGATAATCTTGCCTTCCCTCTTATTTTTTTCAACAGACATAATGATCTTTTTCAAAATGTACATTGGATTAGAAAACTCCCCTGCTTAAAATCCTTTCATAGCTTGCACTTAGAGTAAAATATAAACTTCTGGCTGGGCACGGTGGCTAACCCCTGTAATCCCAACACTTTGGGAGGCCAAGGCGGGCGGATCACGAGGTCAGGAATTAGAGATCAGCCTGGGCAACATGGTGAAACCCTGTCTCTACTGAAAAAAAAAAAATACAAAAAATTAGCTGGGCATGGTGGCAGATACCTGTAATCCCAGCTATTTGGGAGGCTGGGGCAGGAGAATCGCTTGAACCCTGGAGGTGGAGGTTGCAGTGAGCCAAGATTGTGCCGTTGCACTCCAGCCTGGGCGACAGAGCAAGACTCTGTCTTGGGGAGAAAAATGTGTGTATATATATATATACACACACACACACACATATACTTCATTTATATATATGAAATATGTATATGTAAACTTCTTAGCATGAACTGTAATACCTTGTATGATCTGACCTAATTGTTACCTTCCCAGCATCTTCTTTTGCTGCTTTCTATCAGAGCACCTTGTTAGTGAACTTCATAGCACTTTTTTCCGTTTAAATTGCAGATTTATTATTCTATTTGTCTGTTCCACCCAGAGACTGAAACAAAAGAGACCTTATTAATTTTCCTCACTTCTGTATACCCTTTACCTAAAAGGTTCCTAGTACAGATGGTGACCTCAGCAAACATATGCATGTGGCTGTGTTAATGAAGGCAGATTCTGTGATGAATTCGAGCCACAGAAAAGCCAAGGAAGGGCCCCTTGAGGAGTGAAACTAAGAATTGAGTTGGGTCACGGCTTGCTGTGCTCTCAGAGAAGCCACCAACTTGTTTTAGTGTTTTGCTTTGGTTTGTTTCCTCTTCAGTGGATGGTGGCTTTGCCAGTGTGTTTATCATTCTCATCAGTGGATGGTGGCTTTGCCGGTGTACTTATCATTCTCACCTCTTTGAGCTCTCACAAAATTTTTAACATACAATGACAAAGACATATGTGTAACATAAGCCTATACTTACCATAATGTCATTATCAAGTGCACGTTTGTGTTTTCCAGAGGAGGGACTATATGTTGTCTGTTTTGAATCCCAATAACCTACTAGAGCACCTGGCCCCAGTGCCGATGCTTAATCAGTGAATGAGGGAACACAAATCAATACATTGAACTATGCTGCAGAGATTGCTTTAGATCTGGGCTTTGCTTGTTTCCATATCGTATTTTTTAACCCTCAAGTTTCTAAAATATGCAGAGATGGTCATTACTTCTCCAAATAATAATGATTTCCGAGAACCATTCTGGTAACATGATTCAAATGAAAGAATATTTGTCCAGCATGTACTCTGGGCCTTCTCAGTTTTAGGCACATTACTAGCTGCTGAAGATGCCAAAATGAATAAGACACACTTAATCCTAAGGGGTAAAAGGCAAAGAAGCATATATATAAAATTATGTGCTCAGTACAGTATCAGAGACGTAATCAGTTGTTACGAACCACGAGGAAGGAGACGCAGGCCATTCTGGGAGCGGGCAGCAGGCGGAAGGGAGGTTCTGCTTCTCAATAGTGCATGCGCTGTGGGCACTGCTCTTGTGGACTTTAGTTTCCATCAAAATGAGTATAATTTTCCCCCTTTATTGCTCCTTTGATGTTTTTCAGTAAGTACAAAATTATTTTACTTCCATATAATTTCTCCCTGCGAAGGCTACCATGTCCATGAAAAGCAGGAACACAGTCAACAAAAGTCTAATATTTCGTTCTTTGCTAAAAGCTACCACAGTCAACCAAGGAGTGAATTGTACTACTGAATCTGCAGTGAGGGAACGCTAGTATTCCTACATAGTTTTAATTTCTCCTCCATAGTTTATACTGAAATCTTCAAAATGCGGTTCGGAATAGAGAATGCTTTTAATTTTGTGGTCTCCTTGTGGTGATTATTGAGATTGATGCGATTTAACTTTTTAGGTACTTCTCTGGTACATAAACTAAATTCAGCATTTAGAGAGACTTCTCTTATACCGTTGGCATGTTGTCATTATGAGGATGAATGTGGTATTTGTGTCATGGGGCACTGCTGTACCACAGAGCCATCACTTGTTCTTTTCATCCATGTCCAGTGAGTATGATGTTATAATTAAGGATAGTTAATTGACAAAGAAAAGATTGTCTGAGATCATCATCAGAAACCTCTTTAGCTCTTTCCAAGGCAGTAAATTAACTTTTAAGGGATAAAATAATAAGATGGTTGTTTGAAGCTATGTCTGATGGCCAAAGGGAAAACATGCAACATCAATGTGTATGTATGTGCATGCACACACACACACACGTGTTTTCTGCTTTCCCTCTGAAGTTAATGTGTAAAACTTGCCTATGTCTATTCTCATAAAAATGATGCAAAAGGGAAAAATACATCAGCTATTAAAAAAAAAAAAGGTAGCATTCCTCCATGTTCCTGAGAGCGTTTGACTTTCCATTCCATTTTTGTGGGTTTTTTTGTGTTTTGTTTGTTGTTGTTGTTTTGTTTGTTTGAGACGGTGTCTCTCTCTGTCGCCCAGGCTAGAGTGCAGTGGCGCTATCTCGGCTCACTGCAAACTCCGCCTCCCGGGTTCAAGCGATTCTCCTGCTTCAGCCTCCCGAGTAGCTGGGTCTACAGGCACATGCCAGCATGCCTGGCTAATTTTTTGTATTTTAGGAGAGACGGGGTTTCACCATGTTAACCAGAATGGTCTCCATCTCCTGACCTCGTTATCCGCCCTCCTTGACCTCCCAAAGTGCTGGGATTACAGGTATGAGCCACCGCACCTGGCCCATTTTTGTGTTTTTATCGTAATTATAAGCTTTCCCACTTGAAATTGAGATCATTTTGGAATTAATGAGTGTTGCTCCTTTATTAGGTAAAGACCTGAGGTTGAACAATCAAAAGATTTTATTGCTTGAATAAGAAACATTAAGACATTTAACTGGTGTTGAGCACTGGCCACACGTGTCCATACTCTGGTCAGAGGTGTGAGCTAACCCCAGCCTCAGAGCTCGTCTTCACACCTCACAGTTACAAGGTGGTTCATTGCCTCTATCAGTCATGTTCTAACTCTAAATCAAGGAACTTAGCAGACAAGGAACTCAGAAAGCAAACAATGCTCGCTTCTTTAGAAGAGACCATGAGCCCAGCTTAGAAAGGTCTTTGACAGTAAATAGTCATCACATGTTACAGGAAAGAAGTCATAGCTTGCACAGTCAGTTGAATTAATGGAAGCTGCCTTCAGCACATTGTTTGCCTCCATAAGATAGCCCCCCGTTTTTTAAGTTTGATGTTTGTTGGTTTTTAACCTATTTTTAATGCATATGTTCTTCAAAATAGTATTTGCTCATAGTAACAAAAATCATGATGATATCCATTATCATGACTTTATCTCATATTTTAAAGAAGTCCCTGTCTCCATAGTAAGATGAGAAAAACTAAGTGAAGATTGGAAATCAAGAAACAGAACTATCGTTATTATAGGTAATCTAAATAATAGTTTGACAGTTCCCAAATCTATTAATAATTAGGCAAAATAACTAGCTATAAAATCAATTCTGTATACAAAATCAACTGTATTTTCATACATAAGTAACAATATACAACATATTTTTAAAAAAATACTGTTTACAATAGCACAAAACCACAAGATTCCCAGAAATAAATCTAATTAAATATGTGGGCTTCTAAAGCTTCATTATTCATGTGACTTGGTGCAGGTTCCTTTCCACATCTGGAAAATTCCCCTGGATGATTTCTTTGATAATGTCTCTCTTCTAGGTTTGTTGTTGTTGTTTATTATCTTTTCTGGTCTTCTGTTAGTTGTATATTGAACCTCCTGGATTTGCCTACAAGACTTTTTTTTT